>NC_091130.1:662500-762500 GCF_040183065.1 Periplaneta americana | reverse complement strand
AGAATGGAGCAATAAAATTATTGCTAGTGAAATTAGATAATCCACTAGAGCAGTTAACTTTAAGTCCTATTGTCTCAAAACTACGTCTCGTGGACTTGATCCACTTTAGCTCTGAACGCCTCATATAAGTAAAGAAATTACCATGTAATCAATGACCATTAAAGAATTAGGTTAAATTACTATTAAGACTGTCCTTTAATCTGTTCTTAAGAGTCTTTGCCTTGCAGCCCATAACGCTTCATGTTAATGGATTGTGTTCACTTGCAGACTGTAAAAGATGATGAGCAACGGATGTCCTACGAAGGGGTTACTTCAGCGCGCCACTGATAAGTGACCTGATATTTAGATCGTGGTATAGATAAGAGAAACAACATGAAAGGTCATTTGGTGAAGAGGTGTGCAGGATTCGGGATAGTAAATACAGGGACATCATTTTATTTTTACTAACGTTTTTAATATTAACTTGGCTAAACCTCTGGATCAACGCCGTTTGCTACCCCATTCAACGACTGTAGTTCGATGATACTGACGTAAAACACAAACAAATCACTTTACTAGGTATAGGAGGGAAGAAAAGTAGTTCATCCGTGTACGTAAACTAGGAAATATCGCGATTTTGAGTTCGATAATTTTCATTAGGTTTTTGTTTAATCAAAATACAGTACAGTATTAACAATGAGTGTTTTTACTCACGAACTGAGCTGTCCATGTGGACGTATTCATTATGCAGTGAATATTATACTGTCTACAGCACATTAGCATACAATATAGAGAAAGAAGTTAAATTGAAACAATCATAATATGGATATTTAAACACATTTTTGAAAATGGGGGCATTTCATTTCGATACAGGATTCAATTCTTTTGTGCATATTATCGCACTATATACTATTGCATCTAATTCCAATTGCCAGTTTCGTCCTTCGTACTAGTAACTCATGTTGAAATAATTCTGTACCTACTCTACGTACTGTGAATTCAATCTTCACTTCTGCCCGGTCCGAAAAGATAAAATTACTCAGACATGCTATCTACTGTTCGTCCAAGTGGTTATGCCGCAGGATCGTAGAAAGGGGGGGGGAATCACGTGACAATTAATTACTTAACAAGGCCCTTTTATTTAAGTTATTTTAAACAGTTGTATAATATTACGCAAACGTCCAATTCCTAACAGAAATTAATGTTTTCAGAAAAGAGCTAAGGCAGCCCAGATTTTACAGAGGGGCGAGCAGAAGCAGGTGGGGGAAATCGGGATGAGGCGTAGGCAAACGGACAGTACCTGTGCGAAAAATGATTCAATATTGATAGCTCTTTCGTCACTGGAAAACGCAAACATATTTCTGGAACGTACTATACTCACTAACTCAGTACTGCTTACTATATGCGGCCTTGGTTCTGTGTGGAGGACAGTTGGAACTTCATTAGTAGAACGGGTGGGAGTGAAATACATTAAAAAACTCAGGTACAATAAAAATTGAAGTAAAAATAAAATGATGTCCCTGTACAAAGTTCTACTTTCCTTCAGTCTGAGCCATGGAACGCTTGAGAAAGACTGTGACATGTGATCACATCGCCAGATATTGCTTAGAATCTGACCACATATTCTGTAGCTTGGGTCACAACACATCGTCACAACAATCGAAGTGTGGCATTGCTAGGGTAAGTTTGGGCAAGATTTAAGACAGTGAATGGAGGACCAGACTTTAAGGACTCGGAATGAATTAGTTCTTCGTAAGCACTGCAACAGCTCAAATGCGTAGGACTGACAACGGGCAACGCCTCCAGTTTATAAAGAAGTGTCACTTGCCACGCTCAACTTTATTAACATTGTGTTAAGTCTCGCGCCGGGTCAGGAGGCAACTTCTTCTACTCGTGTGCGTGGCAGGCAGTCTGAACAGCAGGAGTAATGAGGGAAAAGTTGGCTCCACTTCGTGACGATAATTCATAAAACACACAACAGCTTGCTGGGATCTACGTCCAGGTTCGGACTCACATTCAGTTTACAGCATATCAAGATGTGTAGGAACGATAAGATTTTAAAATCAAATGTACGAAACAGAAAACGTATGTAGGTAAATTCTCATTTTTAAATAGAGCTATAAATGATTGGAATGACCTACCTGCAGCGGTCTTTGAGGGCTGTCCTTCCTTAAGGAGATTCAAGAATAACTTAAAAAGTTGTGTATAAAGTGCAAATTAAAATTAAGGTGACATTTAACATTTAATTTTTTAAGGTGACATGTATTTATTTAGCCTGACGAGGTACTTCCTTGGTTTGAATTGTAAATTATTTAAAAATAGCGTGTAAGAGGGCCTTAGACTAGAAATGTTTAGCTTAAATGTAGTTCTGTTTATAAGTATGCATAAGGGTGTAATTATTTGACTTATTTGAACTGTTGTATCAGTGAAGTGGTTTTACAGTGAAGTGAATAGTTCCGATCAGTGATAATTTATGTCGGTGAAATGTGTTCTATAGTGTCAGTGAAATGTGTTATATAGCGTCAGTGAAATGTGTGCTAAAGTGTCAGTGAAATGCGTCATAGTGCCACTACAGTGAGTGAGATGAGAGTAAAGTGAAAGACTATTGAAACTTATGTAGGGCCTGTACATTGTAGGTTGTATTGTAAAATTAGGTGTTTTATGTTTTATTATTAATTGTAATTATTATGTTAAATTGTATTCTGTATTCTTATTGTATTGTGTATATAATTGTATTGTGTATTGTTAATCATTTTATTTTGTATTGTTTATATTGTATATACCACTGCCACCGGGTGCTTGCCCACATGCAGTGTAAATACATACATGTGTACAGCAGTCAGGATTTTTGGTGTACCCGCATTCAGGTTTCCTGTTGGCAGTAGTAGGACATCGTTAGACCACGGATGTCCAGACGCCTACAGAACCAGGACATACTGCACGTCAAGCATGCTCTGCTAAGGTCAACAACTTCCCATATAAAATAGGAAAAACGACCTTAAAGAATATGCGCTGTGGGTTGTTTACGCCAGGGGTTACCTCGTGCAATTGGACATCTATGTCCTAGACAGCCATTATTAACTTATCATCCACAAAACTTAACGATAAAATGTAGATTGTAAGGAATCTAAACATCTTCATGGATAATGACCTCAACTGGTTACCAACACGTGTAAGAAAGCGTTTTCCATACAATATTGTCTTTTAAACACTTAAAGAATCTATGAATCTTATTCAAACACTTCTGATGTCTCAATTCGAATACTGCGATTTTTTGTTAACAAATTTATGTTCCAACTTAGACTGCAACGTGTTCATAATGCGTGTATGCCATCTCTCTCTAGTGCTAGAAAATCTGACCATGAAACACCGTCTATCAAGCTGCTCTCTGAGGGAAATAGAATCATACATTCCCGATTCAAATTTCGACATACTTCTACTCGAAATATTATCCGGCACGTTTCAGTTCCTCGCAACTCCTCGTAATCAGCATCGATCGCTTGTTTCTATTCCTCGCCACAAAATTCTTTACACTCATCTTCCTTCACCATAACATCAGCTCGCCTCTGGAATTCTTTACTTAGTGACGTCAGGGATTGCTGAATATTATCATGTTTTGAAGATAAATTAGAAGCAAGGGTTTGTTTGTATGAATTATAGTTTCAGTAAGTTGCTAGACATGACACTTTGCACTTCAATACAATGTAATGAACTTTCACAATAATTTCTGTTGTATATTATTAACTATTTGTTACCTCTAATTTGCTGCTGCAACAGTTCTGATTAAGCTGTCATCATCTCCTTTGTAGACTTAGTCACTGTTAAATTCTGTCATTACTAATGTAAATATTATTACTTTCATATTTATTTTCAGCTTTTGCCTACTTGCATGATGTGGAAGAGAAGGAATATTGATCTTAACTCTATCAGAATAATAAATAATAAATAAATTAATTAATTAATTAATAATAAATAATAATAAAAAATAAATAAATGAAAAATAAAATAATAAATAATAAACAAATAAAATAATAAATAATAAACAAATAAAATAATAAATAATAAACAAATAAAATAATAAGTAATAAATAAATAAAATAATAAATAATAAGTAATAAATAAATAAAATAATAAATAATAAATGAATAATAAATAAACAAAAAATAAATAATAAATAAAAATAATAAATAAATAATAAATAGATAAATAAATAATAAATAAGTAAATAAATAAATAATAAATAAAGAAATCATAAATAAATAATAAATAAGTAATAAATAATAAATAAGTAATAAATACCTATATATATATACATATATACATAGGCCTACATACATGAAAAATGACTAAATAACTGAATGAAAAATGAGAAAATGAATAAAAAATAAATACACAAGAAACAAAATAAAAATTAGTGTAAAATAAATAAAATTAAACAAATGAGTAGAAATGAATGAATTAATAAAAGAATTAAAATAAATTAATAAAACAATAAATTAATTAATTACTAAATAAATAAATAAAAATTGTCTAAATATATTAAAAATGACCAAGTAAATAAATAATAATCAAATAATAAATAAATAAGTTCAATAAAATATAAGCTAAATACATAAATGCGTTTCAAAAGCTGAATTCCTATGGAAGCGTACATCACTTGAAATGGTTTATTCGTGTGCAGGTCATTTATTTTGTAATCGAAACATTTCGAAAACAGAATACTTTCTTTTTTCAACAAATGTTGTGTTACTTTCAGATAATGAGGTTCAAAAAATAACCAAGTCCTTCCAGGTTTTGTATT
The DNA here is from genome assembly GCF_040183065.1 of Periplaneta americana. NCBI lineage: Eukaryota > Metazoa > Arthropoda > Insecta > Blattodea > Blattidae > Periplaneta > Periplaneta americana. The sequence continues at coordinate 757,720 of NC_091130.1, read as the reverse complement.
TAAGTTACACATGAAAATCTTAACCGTCTGAAATTTGTACGGTTTTATCCGAACTATTTCGAGACTTACAAAGGTGAAGGATTTCCTTAGGCTGCTGGAATGCGCTAATTGCCTTCATTAGCGTGCCCGACTCTCTGCACTGCCTGCCTCACACAACCTGCAGTTCCTTACGCATGCCTGAATTTATGCTGCAACTTAGCATACCGCAAGACAGTTTCGCTGCACGGAAGTCAAGACGAAATACTGCTACACAGCTTCAGCCTTGCAAACTGGTTTCACTCTGCTAAGGTGTAGAAGTACAGAAATTAAGAAATCCAGCATTCTTTGTGTTCTGCCATTACATTATTTCCAAACACAGACTGTATATTTAATTGTGTGCAGTTATTTGATTACCAATGAACTTAATCTGTGTTAACATGTCTTCATCCCACAATGTTCTTCACCTTGAAGACTGCTCTCTTCCATTTCGCAATAATTTAGCAACTCAGAAGTTGGCAACACTGTTACCCGCCAGATGTTCAGTTTTTCACTGGCAGGGCTCGGTCAAGTGTGTCGTGGCAGACAAGATTAACCGTTGTTCAATGTCACTGCTGAATGACCGTAAAAGCAAACTGTGGTCTCGCGAGACATGCCCCTCAACGAGTCTGAACCCAGCAAGCGTAACGAAGACGTACAATATAGCCCTCATCGCACGGTTAGAGTTTAGTTAGCAATACAAACGGCGTTCTCATTCTGCTATCCAGCGCTCTTTGAAGATAGCGTGTGCTTGACCACATTGACAGCGCAATAAAATTCAAGATTTCATGATAAAGCAGCATTTCTTTATTGACATATGTATTATTGTTTGTAGTAGTACTAGTAGCAGTAGAAACAGCAGCAATAATAGCAGCAACAATAGGAACCAACATTATAGTAGTAGCAACAATAGTAGTAGTAGTAGTAGAAACAGCAGCAATAGTAGCAGGAACAGTAGGAACCAACATTATAGTAGTAGCAACAATAGTAGTAGTAGTAGTAGTAGTAGTAGTAGTAGTAGTAGTAGTAGTAGTAGAAACAGCAGCAATAATAGCAGCAACAATAGGAACCAACATTATAGTAGTAGTAGTAGTAGTAGTAGTAGTAGTAGTAGTAGAAACAGCAGCAATAATAGCAGCAACAATAGGAACCAACATTATAGTAGTAGCAACAATAGTAGTAGTAGTAGTAGTAGTAGTAGTAGTAGAAACAGCAGCAATAGTAGCAGGAACAGTAGGAACCAACATTATAGTAGTAGCAACAATAGTAGTAGTAGTAGTAGTAGTAGTAGTAGTAGTACTAGTAGTAGTAGAAATAGCAGCAATAATAGCAGCAACAATAGGAACCAACATTATAGTAGTAGTAGTAGTAGTAGTAGTAGTAGTAGTAGTAGTAGAAACAGCAGCAATAATAGCAGCAACAATAGGAACCAACATTATAGTAGTAGCAACAATAGTAGTAGTAGTAGTAGTAGTAGTAGAAACAGCAGCAATAGTAGCAGGAACAGTAGGAACCAACATTATAGTAGTAGCAACAATAGTAGTAGTAGTAGTAGTAGTAGTAGTAGTAGTAGTAGTAGTAGTAGTAGTACTAGTAGTAGTAGAAACAGCAGCAATAATAGCAGCAACAATAGGAACCAACATTATAGTAGTAGTAGTAGTAGTAGTAGTAGTAGTAGTAGAAACAGCAGCAATAATAGCAGCAACAATAGGAACCAACATTATAGTAGTAGCAACAATAGTAGTAGTAGTAGTAGTAGTAGAAACAGCAGCAATAGTAGCAGGAACAGTAGGAACCAACATTATAGTAGTAGCAACAATAGTAGTAGTAGTAGTAGTAGTAGTAGTAGTAGTAGAAACAGCAGCAATAATAGCAGCAACAATAGGAACCAACATTATAGTAGTAGCAACAATAGTAGTAGTAGTAGTAGAAACAGCAGCAATAGTAGCAGGAACAGTAGGAACCAACATTATAGTAGTAGCAACAATAGTAGTAGTAGTAGTAGTAGTAGTAGTAGTAGTAGTAGAAACAGCAGCAATAATAGCAGCAACAATAGGAACCAACATTATAGTAGTAGTAGTAGTAGTAGTAGTAGTAGTAGTAGTAGTAGTAGTAGTAGTAGAAACAGCAGCAATAATAGCAGCAACAATAGGAACCAACATTATAGTAGTAGTAGTAGTAGTAGTAGTAGTAGTAGTAGTAGTAGTAGTAGTAGTAGTAGTAGTAGTAGTAGTATCCTCATCATCATATTCAGTATTTCAATTTTTTGTCATGAACAGCTAGCATAATATACGCAACTTATAATGGAACCAAGCTTCGTGAGCTAGAAGAGGAAGATCGGATTAAGGATCCGGAGTTCCTTACAGATATTTCTGAATCAATGAACAAATTGAACGGTCGACTTCAAGGACGTGTCAGAACATGCTGTGCTGTAGTTCACATGTAAAGCACGGTGAAATCTTTTCCTGTGATGATAGATGCTTGGAAAGTGCAACTGAAAGAAAATTAGTTTCATTATTTTCCACGTCTGCAGTCACTCTGAATAAATAAGTTCTCTGACATCCTGGAAATTATAGTTGCAGAACTTAGAGACGGACGATTTGGCGACTTCAAAGCAAATAGATAATCATTTCGTGCACTTTGAAAACCCTGTTATTAGTCATACTGAAAGTAAGACATGTCTTACAAGTTGAAGTTGCTGACCTCCAAAATAGCATCTTTGTAAGAGGGCAAGTAATACCGATTGTGTTGGGTAAGATGTTCTTAAAAATACCGAAACCTCTAAACAGCCACGTCTGAGGTCATTTGCTGCCGGAATGCTAGCGAACTAGATTTGTGAACTTTATTTTTTTCAAAGTTGGACATAATAAAAATCACGAAAAATGAACCCGCTTAATAGATGTCAGGCACAATAAAACACTGGCTGGCGAAGGCATAATTTTGAAAGCCTAGTGAAATAAGATGTATGTTCCAGTGAGAAAATGAAAAAAAAAAACTATTGAATGTAAAACGAAATAATTAATACCGAATATAATAGTAAACAAACTTTCATTTATTCTTTCTTCTTTCTTTGTTATGTACTCTGAGATAGACATGGAGTTCACAATCTTGATTCGCTCACTTCGAACCCCACCTCTAACCTTCACTGTGTCGAGCGGCTAGTATTCACACTACGTCACTAATTTGTGACTTTTGTAACTATTGCACTCGACATTTTTCTCTACTCACGTGAAATTTCAAGTTGCACAGGATACGTTTTAGCACCAGAATCGTTTGTGCAGTCACGGTTGCCAAAATTTTCAGAATAAAATGTGTCTTAATTTGTGGAGACTTCTCGACGTTAAACTAGCATTTTAGAGACTGGATACGAAATGGCACACTTCAATCTAAATGCCATCGATCGTGTAGTGGAAAATTGAATTGTGTGTCATTCTGCACGTTTCCGTATCTCACGCTAGAGATGACGGTTGTTCACAAGAAATATTAAACCGAGGTGTAACTGACGTCACAGAAGTGCTCTTAAGAGAGGTGCTCCAATTTTTGTACGAGCGTGCATTCAAGAGAGTTATTTTTAAGGTGGGCACAATACAAGTGTGAACTGCATAATAATTCAATTGTATTTTTCTTACTTTTATGTATTGTATTTTGTATAGGCGTTCCACATATTGTACTTCCGTTATCATCCCTGTGTTGCACCTCTTTCACTTTGTACGGCACTGTAACTTTGCACTATGTCCGCTATTCCATTTGTAACTGATCTGCACCCGGGCATGCGCAGAAGGAAATAAGTTTAATTTAAAAATAAGTGAAAGTCGTGCCAGGAAGCCAGTTCCACTATTTCTTTATCACGCCTGCTAATGACATCTTGCCCCTGACAGGTGATGTGACGTCATTCAGGGGCATTGCCTACTTACTTACCTACTTACTGGCTTTTAAGGAACCCGCAGGTTCATTGCCGCCCTCATATAAGCCCGCCATTGGTCCCTATCCTGAGCAAGATTAATCCATTCTCTATCATCATATCCCACCTCCCTCAAATCCATTTTAATATTATCCTCCCATCTACGTCTCGGCCTCCCCAAAGGTCTTTTTCCCTCTGGCCTCCCAACTAACACTCTATATGCATTTCTGGATTCGCCCATACGTGCTGCATGCCCTGCCCATCTCAAACGTCTGGATTTAATGTTCCTAATTATGTCAGGTGAAGAATACAATGCGTGCAGTTCTGTGTTGTGTAACTTTCTCCATTCTCCTGTAACTTCATCCCTCTTAGCCCCAAATATTTTCCTAAGCATCTTATTCTCAAACACCCTTAATCTCTGTTCCTCTCTCAAAGTGAGAGTCCAAGTTTCACAACCATAAAGAACAACCGGTAATATAACTGTTTTATAAATTCTAACTTTCAGATTTTTGGACAGCAGACTGGATGATAAAAGCTTCTCAACCGAATAATAACATGCATTTCCCATATTTATTCTGTGTTTAATTTCCTCCCGAATATCATTTATATTTGTTACTGTTGCTCCAAGATATTTGAACTTCTCCACCTCTTCAAAAGATAAATTTCCATTATTGCTATTAAAGAAAAATATTAGAATAGTAATTTCAGTATTCAAATGTCCACTTTTATGAACGCATGACAAATGAAAGGTCCCGCGCCGTGGCGTCGTGGTCTAAGGCATCCTGTCTGGGACTCGCGTTACGGAATGCGCGCTGGTCCGAGTCCTCATGGGGAAAGAAATTTTCTCATGAAATTTCGGCCAGTGTATGGGGCCGGTGCCCATCCAGCATTATGATGCACTTGGAGAAGTAAGATAGCTAGCGAAAATCCGGTTTCGCTATAACGGCTGGGGGGGATCATCGTGCTAACCACACGATACCTCCATTCTGGTTGGATGATCGTCCACCTCTGCTTCGGTATGTGGACGTGAGGCCAGCAGCCGGCTGGTCGGTCTTGGCCCTTCATGGGCTGTAACGCCATGGATTATTTTTAACAAATAAAAGACGAGCTGCTTATTGATTTTACTCAAATGAAACCATTGCTGCCCATCGTATATAAAAGTACATTTTCTCTTTTTTAATTGAAATAAAAAATAATTTTATTAGTGAATTGGGTCCGAGTTACAACGCCGAAAGCTGTCCAATAATTCTGTTTCATTTGGTTGAGGGAAAACCTCGGGAAAACTTCAGCCAGGTAACATGTCCGGGCCAGGATTTGAACCGTTACTATGAACAACTTTACTGTATTGCACAACAATGTACAAGGGCTGGGAAGAATGGGAAAATTCAGAATTTGAGGGCAGTGAAGAAATCGATGACCAGACAAAAGAGTACAAGAGATCAGCATGCGGGAGAAAGTCTACAAGCTTTAAGAATTTGGCAATATGTTACTGTCGTGCAACTCAAAACAAGTTTTTTCTTATGCACCAAATGAAATTTAAATTATGGTTTATTTAACGACGCTCGCAACTGCTGAGGTTATATCAGCGTCGCCGATGTGTCGGAATTTTGTTCCGCAGGAGTTCTTTCACAGCCAGTAAATCTACTGACATGAACCTGTCGCATTTAAGCACACCTAAATACCATCAACCTGGACTGGGATCGAACCCCCAACCTCGGGCATAGAAGGCCAGCCGCCTGCTCACCCAGGACGACAGCACCAAATGAAAATTTGTTTCAAACCAAAATTGTTTAAGTACAATAAAGAATTAATAGTATGGGTGTATATTCCTTGTAACCTCGCCCATTAAAGAGAGCTGAAAAATGGCTCCAATTTTTTAAATGGCAACCTGCACATTTCAGTCGTAGTGTACTCAGGAATTGTCTTGGCAGTGCAGTCTAGGCTTGAATCACAGAAGACACGTGACGTTTCAAAATTCTCTACTCCAGCGCTACTACCTGTACAACACAGACTGCATCAGTAAGTGTCCTTGTAGAGTACGAACGCCCACTCTTGCACCTGCCCACGACTTCTTACAGATCGCGTTGGTTTTCCACCTCCCAGTTTGCTCTCCAAGCATTCTCCACCGACGTCAACCTCCTCTTTCATGTTTTCTCGTCTTACACTTTGCTTCGCGCCGCCTTAGTGAATTCCAACTACATTCCAGAGTTCTTCCACAGCTGAAGCTCAGATTCTATATTACTAGTAGTAGCAATAATACTTACTGGCTTTTAAGGAACCCGGAGGTTCATTGCCGCCCTCACATAAGCCCGCCATTGGTCCCTATCCTGAGCAAGATTAATCCAGTCTCTATCATCATACCCCACCTCCCTCAAATCCATTTTAATATTATCCTCCCATCTACGTCTCGGGCTCCCTAAAGGTCTTTTTCCCTCCGGCCTCCCAACTAACACTCTATATGCATTTCTGGATTCGCCCATACGTGCTACATGACCTGCCCATCTCAAACGTCTGGATTTAATGTTCCTAATTACGTCAGGTGAAGAATACAATGCGTGCAGTTCTGTGTTGTGTAACTTTCTTCATTCCCCTGTAACTTCATCCCGCTTAGCCCCAAATATTTTCCTAAGCACCTTATTCTCAAACACCCTTAACCTATGTTCCTCTCTCAAAGTGAGAATCAAAGTTTCACAACCATAAAGAACAACCGGTAATATAACTGTTTTATAAATTCTAACTTTCAGATTTTTTGACAGAAGACTAGATGACAAAAGCTTCTCAACCGAATAATAACAGGCATTTCCCATATTTATTCTGCGTTTAATTTCCTCCCGAGTATCATTTATATTTGTTACTGTTGCTCCCAGGTATTTGAACTTCTCCACCTCTTCAAAGGATAAATTTCCAATTTGTATATTTCTTAGAGATCATATTAGAAGTGAAGATATAAGAGCACATCTGAATATTTTTTGTTTGAATAAGAGAATTGAAGAAAATCAAGTTCAGTGGAAGGAACATATATCCCGGATGCCGGATGAAAGATTAGTAAAACAGGTTCTGCAATATCGCCCAACAGGGGTGCGTGATATCGGCAGACCTAGGCGTCGTTGGGAAGACAACTTCTGAGACGAAACAGGCCAAATGGCCTATCTTGTTGTTGATGATGATGATATATTTCCATTTCGTACAATATTCTCGTCACGAGACATAATCATATACTTTGTCTTTTCGGGATTTACTTCCAAACCTATCCCTTTACTTGCTTCCAGTAAAATTCCCGTGTTTTCCCTAATCGTTTGTGGATTTTCTCCCAACATATTCACGTCATCCGCATAGACAAGCAGCTGATGTAACCCGTTCAATTCCAAACCCTCTCTGTTATCCTGGACTTTCCTAATGGCATATTCTAAAGCGAAGTTAAAAAGTAAAGGTGATAGTTTTCATTTTCCTCATGTCCAATAATAATAATAATAATAATAATAATAATAATAATAATAATAATAATAATAATAATAATCTACCATCAGCAATATTTGGATTCAATAGATCTCGAGATACAACGAACATAGGCCTACTAACATTGTAGCGTGACGTCATACGATCAGAGTCGTCGGACTTCACGATTAAACTTAAAGCATTTGGCGGTATTTCAGTCTACTTAGATAAATCTGTCCCTTAATAGCTAATGTGATAATCCTTGTGATCACTTGCCTCACACTAGCAGGTATAGCTACAAGAATCTACATTGAAGGGGAGATTGGACTGGTCCATTACATAGGGGTGGACGTTAAAATAGCGTTAATTAATGTGTAGAGAAACGATTAAAATATATTAAAATTAATAGTATCAATGATGAAAATGTGTAGTGAAATATCAAAGGAAATGAAAGCGAAATGATGGCATAATGGGCATTTGTGACCAAAATTCAATGAAAATTTCCTAAAAATGACCGAATAGGACAGAAATGCTCTCAAGAGGAAGAACTATCACTTCACCTTGCATCACTGATAGCACGTGTTTATCTTGTGGTGCCGGTTACATCACGAAATGGAAAAATATACGCACCTGTTGTGCGATCTGAATGCCCCGATTCGACCAGGAAGCTGTCGTCCTGGTTGACGAGGCATTGTTACGCGAACAAAGTGAAATGTAATGCTGACGTGGGTAATAACATTTAACACGTGTAAATACTTGATTACGGCCGCAAACAAACGCTGTGCCATGTTTCCAAACGTTTTTAATCGCGTGTCCACATCATTTTTCACTCCTGTCTGAAGACTGTCAACTATCGCCCGCTGACATGGAGATAAATCCTTCGCGGATTAGCCACCAGAGGGCAAGCGACACGCCCGCAGAGACAGTTGAAAGCTGCCACTGCGACTGACAGGGTCGTGTAGCAACGTAACAAATGACGCAGCGCAGAGTAACAAATGAATTCTACTGGATTTCGCTCTTAATTATGACGAGGCATTGTTTTCGCAACCATAATACTTTCCCAGTGTTGCCATAACAACTGGCCTTTTTACGACCAGCCCACGAAATGACCGTCGTTTCCTGCATGTGACCTAGTTTTAAGGAAAACGTCAAACAACTCTGTCAGTTATCGGATGGGTAAGCCACTTCCGGTTCGCCGTGCAAACAGTTTGTATACAACTTGTAGGCTGGTCTTCATAACCAGGAAGTGTAAACCTACTAAAGCACGAGACACAGTGGTCCAAATTTGCTGTGTACCTCACCACATTTCATGGCTGTTCATTTGAAATTTTTAAGACAAAGTAAGGAAACTCTGGCGAACATAACGTAAATCTTAATATTCTAGTGAACATACAAGTTTCACCACAACATTTAAAAAATATTCTGAAAAGAATAATTGAAAATCACACATTAAGTACTAATTTTTCTCAAAAACTAGTATTCTTCACCAGACATAATTAGGAACATTAAATCCAGACGTTTGAGATGGGCAGAACATGTAGCACGTATGGACGAATCCAGAAATGCATATAGAGTGTTAGTTGGGAGACCGGAGGGAAAAAGACCTTTGGGGAGGCCGAGACGTAGATGGGAAGATAATATTAAAATGGATTTGAGGGAGGTGGGATATGATGATAGAGACTGGATTAATCTTGCACAGGATAGGGACCGATGGCGGGCTTATGTGAGGGCGGCAATGAACCTTCGGGTTCCTTAAAAGCCATTTGTAAGTAAGTAAATAACTAGTGGAAGAATTTGAACGACTTTTATTTACAAAACCTGCAGCCATCACTTAATTTAGACAACAAATAATTTCTTGTTAGTTTAATCTTAAAATGTGATTATTTTATACATATATTTGTAATTTTTCACATTTATAAAAATCATATCGCATTTCCAGACTAACCTAACAAAAAGATTACAGTTATCAAAATTAAGTGATTTCTGCAGGCTCTGTAATAAAGTTATTCAAATCCTTCCAGTAGTTTGTGAGAAAAATTGGCACTTGTACCTCAGTGTTTTCAATTATTTTTTTCGCAAGATTTATTTTTGAAAAATACGTTATTAAAATGTGTAATGTTCATCAAAGTTTTTTTATTTGCCTTAAAATATAGTTTTGAAAGTTGATGAGATGCAGAGCAAAACGTGGGCTACTATACTTCACAGTACATTCACACTTCTTGGTTATCCTAAGTATTTTCACTGAAAGAAAAGATAATCAAATCGAATTGACTGCCTTCTTAACCCATCCGCTAGTCATCTCCGAATATACTGTACTCCAGTCGCTTCTTATGCTTGCTCTGATATCAGATGATAGACGACATTAAGATATATGGACTATATGCGGAGATTGAGAGGAAGGCAGAAAATAGGAAAGATTGGAGAATGCTGGGTTTGTAGTGAAAGACCTGCCTTTGTAATGAAAGAAATGAATCCATTTTTGTCATTAAACAATTCTTGATGGTACAATATAAATGGAAATTACAAAATGAATCAAATTTGACTTCTGTTTTTATTTGTACAAGTTTCTGTTGATTACTTAATAACTGAAAAAGCGGAGAAGCGACTTTTTCAGTTTGGTCCTTCATCTGTAAACAGCCAATTTTCATAAACCGTGAACAACGTTCCTCTTGGCTTAACCATCTCTCAATGAAAGCCGCAATCATTTCATTACATGTAGATCACAAGCCATACCAATTTTTGGCCCTGTGCTGATGTATCAGGCTTCCCACCTTTGCAACAGGGAACTAAATTTATCGAAATACAGACTGCATATTATGCAATACAGCAGCCATGCATATTAATACGGGCAAATGAATTAATTGCCTGGTTAACTTCTCGTTTCCATGGAAATATGCATATATATTTAACTATTAATTTCGTCTTGCGTCGCTACGCAACACTACGTCAACAGCTGCAGCTATTAAATTTAGAAATTGAGCGACTGGTGTTATGTGTGATGTCTAGAACGTGGGTTTCGTAGGCGTATGCTTGCCTGAATAATCCCAAAAAAAATGTAATATTACGCACAAATTTCTATTCCTCAAGAAACGTATTTTCAGAGAAAATTATCTGCACAAGCATTAACCAAACATTTGCTGAAGTCATCTTGCACTTCGTGTGGTTTCACGGAACACTAGCTCCACGAGCGGAGAATTCTCGTACTTTCCTCATCGGCAATGATCACGCGATTCCACATTTCGGCTCCAAGCCGTGCAAGTCTTTTTATCAAGTTAAAATCTTGTGGAGCGTAAGAGCAAACTAAATACAGACTGAATATGCACATGAAAGTATGACCCCAACTGTACAGGACAGCTGAACTTCGATTCTGGCGCAGTCAACTTTAATCGTCATTATTAAGATCAAGTAGAATAACTGAACAAAGACTTCAAATTTCACGCGAAGATGTTACCCCCTTTATTGAAAAGGCTTAATAGAAGTAATAAGCGAATAAATTGGTGTTTGCAAAGTGTAGAGGAGTCAATATGCAACACCTGAGTGCTGTTTCAGTTATTAAACATAACGTCGTAATGTTAAATGTTATGTTTTATTTAACGACGCTCGCAACTGCAGCGTCGCCGGATGTGCCGGAATTTTGTCCGCAGGAGTTCTTTTACATGCCAGTAAATCTACTGACATGAGCCTGTCTCATTTAAGCACACTTAAATGCCATCGACCTGGCCCGGGATCGAACCCGCAACCTTGGGCATAGAAGGCCAGCTCTATACCAACTCGCCAACCAGGTCGACACGTCGTAATGTATGGCAATATTTTAACTATTGAATTTCCATCAAACTTCTACGTACGTGACGTAAACGCACACCGTCAAACTATTGCTGAGGAAAGGTAAAAAAAAAAAATCGAACAATGTTTTCCAAGATTAACAGCACTGTCTTCTACTTTGCCCAAGGAAAGGTTCGATATTAATATTATGTCTTAGAGTATGCACCAATGCAGTGTAGGAATCTATCGAGTTTTAACCAGTCAAAGGCAACAGACTATCAACCGCAATCTTGTCGCACATGATTCGCATTTGTTTGATATCTTGTCGCACCTGATGTTCAGATGTTAAATATTTTCATTGTTTAACAATACAGTGGGCCGTGCTAGCAAATTCCCTCACCGTCCGCAGTTTTCTTCACTTCGTCCCTTGATACAGCACACACATTAATCTCGGAAGCAAAAGACCGTTACCGGCATGAGCTAGGTCACATTCTCCATTCGTTGCTTGAAATTAATTTTTACATAAATACAACTCCGCGCCGTAACTACATTCGCTAGCGTCGCGTCGTGGATGATCGGCATTGGAAACAGAGCGCCTTGCGGACCAGGCAACCAGCGAAACGACAACGCCAGAGAAGTGGCCGTTGTTGCAAGGCGTATTGGAATTCTGAATCTCCCTCATGACCCATTAAAAAGGACGTTAACCAATGTATAGTCCGGATCATCTTACTTAATACCCTAAGGGTGAAACCTAACCATTTTTCCCCTATTACTACATATGCTAGTGGATTATAGTGATTTTCTAGCTCTCAGGTTGAATTTTCTTTTACCAACTTCGTTTCGAATTTCAGGTACTGACAAATATTACAACTGGCAGTTATTTTCTAACTGTTATGTTGGCAGCAACAATTTTGGTCAGCTAACTACGTGTAAGTAACCGCTGATTATGAACGGTGCACACAAATTACATTTCGACCATAGTTAATTTTTACCATGGTTTCATAACCCATGGTTACTACATTCTTTACCGGCGATAATCCACATAGCTGTCAAGAGTAATATTAAGGGAAAGGGATGGTTAAATATGACGGAAAACCAGGACATTTTCAAAAAATTTCCTTTCAAACACGTTATGTTTAACGAGCATTTGTGGCCTTGTCAGCGGCGGTACCGCTATTTTTAATGCTTTGGTGCACAGGGTTTATAAATGACAGTAATGTGACGTCCCTATTTCTTGCTTTATTACATACGTTAAGTTATATTATTTTTGCCATAATGCTACTTGGAAGGTATTTGATACACACATCCTTTAGACTATTATGAAACTTTTCTCTGAAATAGAAATTTGTTATTTTGTTATATTTTGATAAAAGTACCTCAAAAGTTAAGTCTTAAAAATGTGATTGATCTTCCTAAAATTTTGAAAAGCTAAAATCAATATTATGCTGCAGACATTTTAAAGGACGTGCTTTTTGGCGTAAAATTCCACAGAAAAATTTGTATTTTTCTTTAAATATATCAGAGGTATTTTCATTTCAGTGAATTACTCTATTCTGTATCTATTCAAAATTTGAGTTCCCCTTTTTTTGTATCAAAAACTAATTTAAAATTTAAGTTGTTGCTGTGATAATGACATTTCTACACAAAATGAAAACTGTGCACGAATCAGGAACAAAAAGAAAATCTGACCATTCTCTCCCCTTAAGGGGAGGCAGAGGTGAAATTTTCGAACAAAACTGAAGAAAAAATGAAAATTTGGTTTTTTCCATTTTTATTATATTTATTTTCATATTCCGGTGTTAGTTTTTGATTTTGTGCCCTTTAAAAGTATGAAATTAAAACCAAGATAACTGTATTACTATATTATTCCCATAATAAACTAATACTTATTATTTATATACCTTCTCTGAACATATAAATAAAATGAAATATTGAAAATTTCTTACAATATGGTGCATGGAGCATTTTATATCAAACGATATAAAGTTTTATAAAATTATTATTTACAGAACTATTGTACTTAGAAAGTTGGAACTTGGTATGTCCATTACTAATAACATACTTAGTATCCATGATCAATTTCAAACAAATCGGATAAATTTTGTGGATTTTGAAATATTCACCTCTGCCTCCCCTTAATCCGAAGTCAAGATGCTCACAACGTATACAGACCAGTTTCCCCATATCGTATCATACCGATTGATCCACGCCACGCATGTGACGGCACTTGGGTTCGAATCACGCGTATGTCGGCCACCTTCCTTGAGCCGTTTGCGTAATACAGATCAAGTCAGAATTTATGACTTGCTGACCCATTCGGGGTTCAATACCCGCGGCCGGTTAATGACAAGAAGACTTCGTTGCTCCACAGGAAAGCACGTTTCAATCAACTTGGCAACCACGCCTCTCAACCGAAAGTTGAAGCAGACTTTTGTGGAGGGTTCCATTCTAATGATTTTCTTACAGAAGAAGTCAGACTGGCTGCAGTTCGTCAGGATATCCCTGCCCCGACTTACTTAGCATCAAAACTTTACTGCACACCGATCAGAGGACTGTGAAGATACTTTTCTTTCTCTAATAATAGGCCTACATTTTTAAAACTAAATGAAACTTCTCTACGTGCTTATTCTGTAGTTCGTAATAGTACCGTTATTCATTTTCAGCGGGTCAAAATGCACCACCTTGCTAGCCGAAAACGACCCGAAAGTCAGAGCTTCCCATCCCTGATACAAGCAAATACCTTACTATAATAATACCGGACAGCTAGCAGTTTTACGTGCGAACGACGATGGTGCTGCTACCTACCTGCCGGGATGGAGATACTCGCGAAACAAGCTGTAATCAATGTATATTGTTGCTGGGCTAGTTAACAGTTTTATGAATTAGTACTAGTGTTAAAATGTCAGGGTGTATATGTGCTGTTTATAATTGTGACAATTGCAGCATTACAAATTACTCCAAATCGTACTTTCGATTTCCGACAGTTCATAAAACGTGAGTCAACAACATTCTTTAGCAGGCCTTTGTGTTGATAGAAAAATACAAATTAGTTTTTTATTTAGACCTAATAAATTAATAGAAGTTAAAATGTATTGGATTTTAAGGTGTTATCAAATTAAGCTTTATTGTTGTCCACATGCCTTTACTATTATTACAAGCATCATTACTATCAATTTTATCTTTGCAGTTGTCAGCAATGCGTATATAAAACATTACTGTAAATTCATTCCTAATATCAGATTGATTTTGTCTCGGTAAACCAAAGAAAAAATATGTAACAATTAATTACGGAAAGTAATATGAAGTATGCAATATTTCTCATAATATGCAGCTCTGATATAAGATAATAATTTTACATTAAATATTATTCAACATTTCTTAAGTGTTTCATATGTAATTCCACATTAGTAACTCACGTTTTAAACAATAGTCCGAATCTCGCTATGTTAATATTTGTATATGTGGACGTAATTCCATCCCTCTGCGCTAGATGTCAGGTCCGCGATTTTTCGCACTCACGCCAATGCTGCTAGTGTACACCTGTCCGGTATTGTTACAGTGAGGTATTTGATGCAAGCGTCTGCAGAACAAATTGCACAAATTCCGACAATCTGGATCGCAGGTTGACGCCAACACGCGAGGAGATACTGAGGATTCTCACGAAAGCGGAAGCGGCCCCGTGCGAGCAGACCCGTCAAACGAAATCAGATTCACGTCATTTGCATTGCTGAATTTTAGCGAACAGGTCTTGGAATTAGTTTCGTTGCTACTATCATGTCTTAACGCCTTGCTTCCTGCCCAGACATGTCTCATGTGTTTAGGAAATTTTAAAATAAAAACCCGAAACACCTTGAGTTGCCAGTATCTAGTATCCATTCACAGAAAACTCAATATCTCAGTCTACCATGTAACGCCAAGATGAGAAGGCCACATCATCTGAAAACCTCCACTGTACACCTTTCGTGAGTATTAATTTTAAAGCCCTTTCAGGCTTTAATCACTTAACTTCTCTTCAAAATTCCTAAGACATCTTTTAGATTAATTTTTTCAGATCTTATGCCTCTCACCACGGCGAATAGACCAAGATTTTCTTTTACATCCACCTCACTACAGTCTTCCAATATATTGAACTTTATAATGAACAAGCCTTAGCCTTCAGTTTTACATAATAATAATTTTAAACGATTTTAATTTTACAACTCAAGCACACTGCTTGCCTTTTTAATATATTGTATAAATTATAATTATATCCACTGGAAGGTTTTTCTATCTGAATGTTAATTTAATACCATGCACGCCATTTAACCACTTCAAGCAAAGTATGCATGGTTAGACTATTTATTAGTGTTTTATAGATGTGTTTCTATCTGATGCTTTTCCAATTCACTGCGGGCTAAAGCAGGGAGATGCACTATCACCTTTACTTTTTAACTTCGCTCTAGAATATGCCATTAGGAAAGTTCAGGATAACAGGCAGGGTTTGGAATTGCACGGGTTACATCAGCTGCTTGTCTATGCGGATGACGTGAATATGTTAGGAGAAAATACACAAACGATTAGGGAAAATGCGGAAATTTTACTTGAAGCAAGTAGAGCGATCGGTTTCGAAGAAAATCCCGAAAAGACAAGGTATACGATTATGTCTCGTGACCAGAATATTGTACGAAATGGAAATATAAAAATTGGAGATTTATCCTTCGAAGAGGTGGAAAAATTCAAATATCTTGGAGCAACAGTAACAAATATAAATGACACTCGGGAGGAAATTAAACGCAGAATAAATATGGGAAATGCGTGTTATTATTCGGTTGAGAAGCTTTTATCATCCAGTCTTCTGTCAAAAAATCTGAAAGTTAGAATTTATAAAACAGTTATATTACCGGTTGTTCTGTATGGTTGTGAAACTTGGACTCTCACTTTGAGAGAGGAACATAGGTTAAGGGTGTTTGAGAATAAGGTGCTTAGGAAAATATTTGGGGCTAAGCGGGATGAAGTTACAGGAGAATGGAGAAAGTTACACAACACAGAACTGCACGCATTGTATTCTTCACCTGACATAATTAGGAACATTAAATCCAGACGTTTGAGATGGGCAGGGCATGTAGCACGTATGGGCGAATCCAGAAATGCATATAGAGTGTTAGTTGGGAGACCGGAGGGAAAAAGACCTTTAGGGAGGCCGAGACGTAGATGGGAGGATAATATTAAAATGGATTTGAAGGAGGTGGGTTATGATGATAGAGACTGGATTAATCTTGCACAGGATAGGGACCGCTGGCGGGCTTATGTGAGGGCGGCAATGAACCTTCGGGTTCCTTAAAAGCCATTTGTAAGTAAGTTTATAGATGTGTTTAAATATTTTTCACCATGTTCAAATGTTTCTTTGTTAGAAAACTATCACCTGAAGATGACTTGAAAGTAAGTCGAAAATATTCGTGACGTATATTAATATTGTATCTTGATGTACCAGAATCCATTTCTGCCATCTTAACATGATAAGTGATTGACTGAAAATAAAATAGTAATATGCGTTACAAGAGCGGTATGTTGACGTTTTCATGGTCGAGGAAAAGATTGAAAAAGCGAAACGTAGTTGAGCTTTTTTAATTTCCGAGAACATGAAAACAAACATACCGCTCGTGTATCGTACATTATTTTGTGCGAAGATCGTTTATTACATACCTGAAAGACGAATTTCTAATTAGTTGCAATGAAATCTCCATCTTGGTTTCTGTTTAATGACGGCAACTTCGGAACACCAAAATATCTATCTTCAACATTGTTGTTATAAAATGTTTTCCGTGTTTACTATACTCCAGCAGGCCGTGATATACGTCTGTCTTTCCCCCCCCCCCAGTCTATAAATGCGAACTTAAAACAAACGGTAAGGTTATGTAATGATTTATTTTTCATTTTAATATTTTAACAATATTATTTATATAACATATTGCAGTAATAACATCGGCATCTGGAATCTTGTTGATTTTTTCACGGCTTCCTTAATGTTACTTGTATCAGGAATGCAATAAGTTTCGTGGAATAGTAGACTTTACTTAATTTTTTCAAATATTTAAAAACAATAATTAACATTGAAATTTAGGTGAAATTGCAGTGGTAAGTTTCCAATGTATAATTATTACTATGTTAAACGTCTCTAAAAATAATATGTTAAAAGCCTAAAGCAGTAAAATGAATGTCGCGCTTAAGCGGTAAGAAGAGGGAAATTGTTATGTGTGTTACGTTGGGAATACTGAATGTGGTATTTCACACTTACCGCGTATTGGTTCTTTGCTGAAAACAAGCAAATACGCACGATCTCGCACAAAACTAATTTATATTATATTATTTCACAAACTTATGTGAACTCAATATGACCTTTAAATTCAGTATCTAGTATGCCTGGATATCACACAGATATTCCTTGCAAGGATTCCAGTCTGTCTTCCTCTCTGCGAATGGCATATGAACTCGGTTCTCCGAAATGGAAAGAGGAGTTCCAAGTACTGGCTAACAGCGTTCCAAGTAATTCATATGCGTCCTGTTGCTACTCCACTCGTCACTGGCTGCGTCTGAAGGCGGTCCGAGTTGTCAGGCCGGGCACGTCCTAGGGTCGCCCGCGTCTGCATTTCAAGGAATTCAGTTTGTGTCCTGCCCCACAGGAGGGAATTCTGAGCGAGGAGTCTCTGAACACAAATCTGTTTGTATAAAATGCCTAGAGTTCATTAACAGCTGTATGCTTTTTTTTTATTGGGTTATTTTACGACGCTCTATCAACATCTCAGGTTATTTAGCGTCTGAATGAAGTGAAGATGATAATGCCGGTGAAATGAGTCCGGGGTCCAGCACCGATAGTTACCCAGCATTTCGATCGTCTAGTTCAAAAGTACGACAACTTAAAAAAAAAACAAGTTTTTGAGATATCTTCAGTTGAAAGTTTCAATTAAATCACTTAGGCCCGATTGTATAAACCATTTAATCTTAGATCAGAGGTTAAATTGATCCTTGTTTCAGCTGAACTTGGAATTTTGTGTTGTATAAAGTCTAATCTGAGATTAATTTGTCTCAAACTAAAGTCAACTTTGACTGAAGAAATTTCTCCGATTAAGTTAGATGATCCAAGTTCAGTTATTTCTTTTCTGTTTGTAATATACGAGTGACAGATTGTGCAAATAAAATATCCATTATTATTAATATTAATAGATATGTTACGTACATTTATATATATATTTATTTCAATTTCTTGCCTTAATACACAAACATTCTTATATTTTATAAGGCTCTATTGAGTTCAGCAGTATCAAATAACATAACCTATAATTATATTATGTTTATAACAACCATTAATTATTAATGGATATAAATGTTCAATTAACTGTATTACTAAACGAAAATTGTCGTTTTATAAAGCTTTATTATGTTTAGCAGTATCAAACACCATAACATGATAACAACTTGGAGAACAGTCAACCTTCTTCTTATTGTCCGCCATTATTTACATTGCACAAAAAACCCCAGTGTCTCCAACAGAGCGTACGGAAAGTCGCCAAAAAGTAGTTGTAAAGTCGCTAGATTTCTCATTATCAACAAAGAAAGATTAAATTTTGTCACTATGGGGTCCTAAAAAGGTCACTAAATCCCTATTTAAGCAATATAAAAGTTAAAAGAAATTGTTGTTGAAAAAGAGTTAAAGTCGCTAGATTGGCAACACTGAATAAACCTGTATAACATGGTCCGCGCATCACGTATTTCACCTGTTTATGCGATGTTGCCAAATCCTTTTCACGTGAACTTAGATTGCATTTGAACCAAGGTAATTTGATCGCAGAAAAGTTTTATACAATAGAAGAAGTGTCTGAACTCGGTTCACTTTTCGATCTTCGATCAAAGTTGATCTTTAGTCAGGGAGTTTTATACAATTGGACCTCAGAAAGGAACAGAGTTCTGGTTCATAACCACGACAATTAGAAATGAGTCAGTATTCAGGACGAGTTTATCACAGTCTTCCAGTTCATTATTAATACATTTCGAAATGTACTAATAGTGAATTAGTGAAGTCCATAGTTATAATTACTTCTAAAGCAGTTTATTTAGTTTTTTTCTTCTTTTTGGTTGTAAATATGACTTATCTGAATATTGAATCGGAAAGAGCTCCGAAAGGGGCTTTCAGTAGTATAAATAACTAAAAAATGGCAATTTTTGAGTTGTCGCACTTTTGAATTGGACGATCGATTTGCTCGTATTGCGTTGAGGGAAAACCCCGGAAAAAACCTCAACCAGGTAACTTGCCCCGACCGGGATTCGAACCCGAGCCACCTGGTTTCGCGGCCAGACGAGCTGACCGTTACTCCACAGGTGTGGACAGCTGTATCCTATCCGGAGAGTAGTGGGTTCGATATACGTATGAGTCCAACAACCTTATATCACTATAAGGTGTGACTGAAGAGTCATGTTGATGCTTCACATAGAATATTGGCAGCAGACTATGAATGTAGCAGAGCGGCGGGATGTATTAGGCCCAATTGTATAAAACTCCCTGACTAAAGATCAACTTTGATCGGAGATCGAAAAGTAAACCGAGTTCAGACACTTCTTCTATTGTATAAAACTTTTCTGCGATCAAATTACCTTAGTTCAAATGCAATCTAAGTTCACGTGAAAAGGATTTGGCAACATCGCATAAACAGGTGAAATACGTGATGCGCGGACCATGTTATACAGGTTTGTTCAGTGTTGCCAATCTAGCGATTTTAACTCTTTTTCAACAACAATTTCTTTTAACTTTTATATTGCTTAAATAGGGATTTAGTGACCTTTTTTTAACACCCCATAGTGACAAAATTTAATCTTTCTTTGTTGATAATGAGAAATCTAGCGACTTTACTACTTTTTCGCGACTTTACGTATTACACTCTGTTGGAGACACTGGTTTTTTTTGTGCAATGTAAATAATGGCGGACAATAAGAAGGTTGATTGTTCTCCAAGTTGTTATCATGTTATGGTGTTTGATACTGCTAAACATAATAAAGCTTTATAAAACGACAATTTTCGTTTAGTAATACAGTTAATTGAACATTTATATCCATTAATAATTAATGGTTGTTATAAACATAATATAATTATAGGTTATGTTATTTGATACTGCTGAACATGATAGAGCCTTATAAATATAAGAATGTTTGTGTATTAAGGCAAGAAATTGAAATAAATATATATAAATGTACGTAACATATCTATTAATATTAATAATAATGGATATTTTATTTGCACAATCTGTCACGCGTATATTTCAAACAGAAAATAAATAACTGAACTTGGATCATCTAACTTAATCGGAGAAATTTCTTCAGTCAAAGTTGACTTTAGTTTGAGACAAATTAATCTCAGATTAGACTTTATACAACACAAAATTCCAAGTTCAGCTGAAACAAGGATCAATTTAACCTCTGATCTAAGATTAAATGGTTTATACAATTGGGCCTTAAAGTGCTGCAGTATTTCGGCTTGTAGCTTGGTTCGGCGCTCTGGCGTCAGTTAAGATCACTTCCTGCAGCAATCGGTAATTGCAGCGAACTCTGCAAATGTGAGTATTCCTCTTCCAGCGAAGTAAAGAATTGCCTTTAACGGTGAAGATTCATCCAGATGTAACATCATTATTGCCACCAACAAACTCAATATTCATCCCAGTCTGCAGTAAGTGTGTTGGATGTCTATAGAGAAGGAGGGGATTTTATCTCTAGTGCCGGGTTAAGCACTATGAACTTCCACGTCACTGTGTCTTCATGGCTTCTGCTCTCCCCCCCACTTCCGCTCTGCTGAACGATGCGTCTCCATAGTTACGTGCAAAAGCGAATCCGACATGTTTTAAAACGTTTTGTAGCGCAATTCTCCCCAACGGTGACAATATTAACCCTTCCCACACCTTGTGACATCACAAATAATTCCCTTCAGTTCATTTTTACTCCACACTAAAATATTCCATTTTAAATTCTGTTGTTCGCAACATTCCACAACTGTGATGCTGTTTTGTTCTCTCGGATGGATGAACCATGTCGAAGCACAGGGAATGTGTGTAACATTTCTATTTAAGGCTGCTCTCAATATCTCTCTCCATTGTTCCGACTTATAACGGGGTCGTGGGCGCTTATCCCACTTGTGACGCAACAATCCCCATAACTAATGTCGTAATGCAGCTGTAGAATAAGATATGACAGTGTAAGATAGGGAAGTTGTCCTGGCAGGATTCGTGCAATACAGTGCAACCTTAACTACGCCAAAGCTCTGCTAGTTGCATAAACAACTTACTTACTTACAAATGGCTTTTAAGGAACCCGGTGGTTCATTGCCGCCATCACATAAGCCTGCCATTGGTCCCTATACTGAGCAAGATTAATCCATTCTCTATCATCATATCCCATCTCCCTCAAATCCATTTTAATATTATCTTCCCGTCTACGTCTCGGCCTCCCTAAAGGTCTTTTTCCCTCCGGCATCCCAACTAACACTCTATATGCATTTCTGGATTCGCCCATACGTGCTACATGCCCTGCCCATCTCAAACGTCTGGATTTAATGTTCCTAATTATGTCAGGTGAAGAATACAATGCGTGCAGTTCTGCGTTGTGTAACTTTCTCCATTCTCCTGTAACTTCATCCCTCTTAGCCCCAAATATTTTCCTAAGCACCTTATTCTCAAACACCCTTAACCTATGTTCCTCTCTCAAAGTGAGAGTCCAATTTTCACAACCATACAGAACAACCGGTAATAGAACTGTTTTATAAATTCTAACTTTCAGATTTTTTTACAACAGACTGGATGATAAATGCTTTTCAACCGAATAATAACAGACATTTCCTATATCTATTCTGTGTTTAATTTCCTCCCGAGTATCATTTATATTTGTTACTGTTACTCCAAGATATTTGAACTTCTCCACCTCTCTTCCAATTTTTATGTTTCCATTTCGTACAATATTCTGGTCACGAGTCTTTGCTGTAGTCGTGCCAGAGAATCAGTCCCATTCCGAGGATTTATTTGAAGGATTCGTAACAAGCTGTTTTTTAGGGTGATGAGTTGTTAGTCCTTCGCCCAACCCCCAAGCTGGAGGACCATCCCTCATCGCCCGTCTGCGACTGCTTATTCAATATATTCACAGCTACCCTCCATATCTGGAGGCCGTCTCCTCTATCCGCAACCTGAGGACGCGCCATGCCGTGGTGATAGGGACCCACAATACATGGAGTTCAATGAACAACAGGCGATGTAATCTATCAATGCTATTTAGTTAACTAATAATCAGATTCTAAGACATACGGCTTCGTGCTTTAGCGGTCAACATGCTGACTACAAATCATGAGACCCCGGGTTCAATTCTAGTCCTGAGCATGGAAATGTTTCCTTAAAGAAACTATTTAGTTCTTTCACCCATAAAGAACTAGAAGCTGAGTGAGTCTATGTAAAAGTTTCTGTAGGCAGGAGCACTTCAGTGTTCAAGTAAATGTTCTAGTGGGCGTCTGGTTCTGAACTGTACGATACAAAAACCATCAACAAGAAGGAAATACTGCGTATCGATTACCATAATGCTGTGGCAACTGAACACTTAAGGTATTACTTCAAAAATGTAACTAAATCAACAAATGGGCTATAAATTCAAATTGTAATAAAGTTAATTTGAACATTAAATCAAATTACGTAAGACTGAAAATAAAATAAAATAAAATAAAACCCACTCTAAGACTGAAAATTGCATAATCAAAGATTTTTGTGAAGATGTAAAATATAATTTCTAACCATTTAAATCTTTAACATTGATGTCTAATTTATAATTAAATGAAATCGGAGACTTTCTGTAATGTAAGCTATAATGTGAGTTTTTCCAGAAACCTCGTATTCCAGGGAACTGTATTCCCACCAAGAGAATACTAATGTACATGAAAGTGAAGATTTGTGATTGGTTAAGAGGAGCAATCTCTTAGAGTACGTTATTAATTATGTATTAATATATTCGTGCGATAGTCTAAAATGTTGATGTTTCACTAATCATAATTTCCACAACTATTGTAAAATCTGTATTCATAAGTTTCACATTACAAGAGGCCAAGGCTTGCAGACCAATGAAATATATGTTAAGTTAGCAACTTAAAAGATCTTCTTTAATAGTAATGTACGATATACAATTATGTAACTTTTCTTCATTATTTATTTACTTGTTTACCTACTATTTACTTAATTATTATTAATTATTTACTTCTTATCTGCTTATTTATTTATTTACTTATTTCTTATTCAAACAACACGCCAGTTCTCATCTCTTACAATTCACTAGTGCTAGTAGGTGCTCGCGAATTATCTTATATTACCCATGGCAATTTCTCACCTTTCCTGGTTTTAGACATAAGGAGTCGTGCTCTCAATTTCTATTTTATATAGACAAAGACTGATACAAAAGACCGTTGGCACATCTGTAACGAGAAACATCCACAAGTACCGGGGAGGACAGTTCTATCAGCGCCACCTCCACAAGTACCGGAGAGGACAGTTCTATCAGCGCCACCTCCACAAATACCGGGGGAGGACAGTTCTATCAGCGCCACCTCTACAAGTACCGGGGAGGACAGTTCTATCAGCGCCACCTCCACAAGTACCGGGGGAGGACAGTTCTATCAGCGCCACCTCCACAAGTACCGGGGGAGGACAGTTCTATCAGCGCCACCTCCACAAATACCGAGGGAGGACAGTTTCAACAGCGCCACCTCCACAAGTACCGGGGAGGACAGTTCCAACAGCGCCACCTCCACAAGTACCGGGGAGGACAGTTCCAACAGCGCCACCTCCAGAAGTACCGGGGAGGACAATTCCAACAGCGCCACCTCCAGAAGTACCGGGGAGGACAGTTCCAACAGCGCCACCTCCAGAAGTACCGGGAAGGACAGTTCCAACAGCGCCACCTCCAGAAGTACTGGGGGAGGACAGTTCCAACAGCGCCACCTCCACAAGTACCGGGGAGGACAGTTCCAACAGCGCCACCTCCAGAAGTACCGGGGAGGACAGTTCCAACAGCGCCACCTCCAGAAGTACCGGGGAGGACAGTTCCAACAGCGCCACCTCCACAAGTACCGGGGAGGACAGTTCCAACAGCGCCACCTCCACAAGTACCGGGGAGGACAGTTCCAACAGCGCCACCTCCACAAGTACCGGGGAGGACAGTTCCAACAGCGCCACCTCCAGAAGTACCGGGGAGGACAGTTCCAACAGCGCCACCTCCACAAGTACCGGGGAGGACAGTTCCAACAGCGCCACCTCCACAAGTACCGGGGAGGACAGTTCCAACAGCGCCACCTCCAGAAGTACTGGGGGAGGACAGTTCTATCAGCGCCACCTCCACAAGTACCGGGGAGGACAGTTCCAACAGCGCCACCTCCACAAGTACCGGGGAGGACAGTTCTATCAGCGCCACCTCCTCCAGGTAACGTAAGAGCTGTCAGTTATAGATTTCACACATTTGCCTTTCACTTCACTCTCTTAAGATGGTCGGGGTTCGAAAAATGTTCTTTCTGCTTCTCGGCACGTTCCATGGAAACAAGACTTGGGGTGGATAGTCAGACGTGTATTTTCAGTAATCGATATTCAGGGGGGAGCAGGGCTCATGCTGTCTGTGGGGTCCGCTCTCTCGCCACGTGCATCAAATTAACATTCCGAAATCCCGGAACTTTCGTGAAAGTAATCACATGCAGTGCTTGCTTGTCAGAGTCCATTCGTAGCCGCCGACGTTAGCCAAGCAACAAACCGCATACGGTCACTCTTGAGGGCTTCAGAGTATTACATTGGACAACTTATGAGTAGGGCACGGATAATTGTGTTTAAATTTCCATAAATATGCCGATGTATTTTTATGTGATCGAAAATTGAAAAATATGTGCTTGAAATATACACTTATAAAATAATAAGTAGATTCCATTAAAATATTTCTATAACGCTGCATTTGTTGTTACGCCCTTGGGGTATGATGCCCTCGATATGATTGCCTTATTGATGCCCCCCCCTAAACAGAGCTTGCTCCTTCAGGGTGTGCTAGAAATATTTTTGTAAATTTTTCTATATACCTATTGACCCAACTGAGTGAAAGAAAACTCAATTAAATAAAATGTATTATTATTATATTATTATTATTATTATTATTAATCTATAAACGATAATGAAAACACGAGAATTTTACTGGAAGCAAGTAAAGAGATAGGGTTGAAAGTAAATCCCGAAAAGACAAAGTATATGATTATGTCTCGTGACGATAATATTGTACGAAATGGAAAAATAAAAATTGGAAATTTATCTTTTGAAGAGGTGGAGAAGTTCAAATATCTTGGAGCAACAGTAACAAATATAAATGATACTCGGGAGGAAATTAAACACAGAATAAATATGGGAAGTGCCTGTTATTATTCGGTTGAGAAGCTTTTATCATCCTGTCTGCTGTCAAAAAATCTGAAAGTTAGAATTTATGAAACAGTTATATTACCGGTTGTTCTTTATGGTTGTGAAACTTGAACTCTCACTTTGAGAGAGGAACATAGGTTAAGGGTGTTTGAGAATAAGGTGCTTAGGAAAATATTTGGGGCTAAGAGGGATGAAGTTACAGGAGAATGGAGAAAGTTACACAACACAGAACTGCACGCATTGTATTCTTCACCTGACATAATTAGGAACATTAAATCCAGACGTTTGAGACGGGCAGGGCATGTACCACGGGCATGTATGGGCGAATCCAGAAATGCATATAGAGTGTTAGTTGGGAGGCCGGAGGGAAAAAGACCTTTAGGGAGGCCGAGACGTAGATGGGAAGATAATATTAAAATGGATTTGAGGGAGGTGGGATATGATGGTAGAGACTGGATTAATCTTGCACAGGATAGGAACCGCTGGCGGGCTTATGTGAGGGCGGCAATGAACCTCCGGGTTCCTTAAAAGCCAGTAAGTAAGTATTATTATTATTATTATTATTATTATTATTATTATTATTATTGTTTAATCAACTGTCCGAAGCTAGCTTATTAAGTATCTATATGAATATAATCTAGCAATAAATAAGGGCAAAAATAAATGTGGAACGATAAATCACTCCGATTCGTCCATCTGAACTGTGAAGTCGCTCTACCAGCGCTTGTATTTATCAATTCCAATCAGGATGTCCGTACAAGCACATCAGACTGGTATTCCCTGCATTCTGTATAATCGGAGATATTGCAAACCATGCAGCAATATGCAGACTGTCGTAAAATGTTCTGATGACAATGGCGTGGAGGTAAATTTTCCCTCCCAGAAATGT
Source organism: Periplaneta americana (assembly GCF_040183065.1). Taxonomy (NCBI): domain Eukaryota; kingdom Metazoa; phylum Arthropoda; class Insecta; order Blattodea; family Blattidae; genus Periplaneta; species Periplaneta americana. The sequence goes on along the minus strand of NC_091130.1, from coordinate 731,286 downwards.
AACTCTGAAATTTCCTAAATTCGGTCATATTTTAATCCAAACCAAATTAATGACTTTGCCATGCCACAGAACGAACTGAACTCTTGCGAATTTTATTTTCATAAAAATGTTTATTTCAGTTAATAAAATGGAATTTAAATGTTCTGCAGCTCTAACGCAGTACTTTATTTTTAGGAATGCTTTGCCTTTAATATTTTATTTTGCACGAAATAGAACAAAACTGTACCTACAGCATGCAATAGCATAGCAACGCGTCCCGTAAAAACAGCATAGATATACAATACGTCCTCATAGATTTCTATACAATAACAATAACAATATCAATAACAATAACAAGAAAATAATAGCAATAACAACAAGAAAATAATAACAAGAAAATAATAGTAATAACAATAACAAGAAAATAATAATAACAATAACAAAAAATAATAGTAATAACAATAACAAAAAAATAATAGTAATAACAATAACAAGAAAATAATAATAATAACAATAACAAAAAATAATAGTAATAACAATAACAAAAAAATAATAGTAATAACAATAATAAGAAAATAATAATAATAACAATAACAAAAAATAATAGTAATAACAATAACAAAAAAATAATAGTAATAACAATAACGAGAAAATAATAATAATAACAATAACAAAAAATAATAGTAATAACAATAACAAGAAAATAATAATAATAACAATAACAAAAAATAATAGTAATAACAATAACAAAAAAATAGTAATAACAATAACGAGAAAATAATAATAATAACAATAACAAAAAATAATAGTAATAACAATAACAAAAAAATAATAGTAATAACAATAACGAGAAAATAATAATAATAACAATAACAAAAAAATAATAGTAATAACAATAACAAGAAAATAATAGTAATAACAATAAAAAAATAATAGTAGTAACAACAACAAGAAAATAATAACAAGAACAAGAAAATAATAACAACAAGAAGAAAATAATAACAACAACAAGAAAATAATAACAACAAGAAAATAATAACAACAACAAGAAAATAATAACAACAACAAGAAAATAATAACAACAACAAGAAAATAATAACAACAACAAGAAGAAAATAATAACAACAACAACAAGAAAATAATTACAACAAGAAAATAATAACAACAAGAAAATAATAACAACAAGAGAATTATAACAACAAGAAGAAAATAATAACAACAAGAAAATAATTACAAGAAGAAAATAATAACAAGAAGAAAATAATAACAACAAGAAAATAATAACAACAACAAGAAAATAATAACAACAAGAAAATAATTACAACAAGAAGAAAATAATAACAACAAGAAAATAATAACAACAAGAAAATAATAACAACAAGAAAATAATAACAACGAGAAAATAATAACAACAACGAGAAAATAATAACAACAACGAGAAAATAATAACAACAACGAGAAAATAATAACAACAACGAGAAAATAATAACAACAACGAGAAAATAATAACAACAACGAGAAAATAATAACAACGAGAAAATAATAACAACGAGAAAATAATAACACCAAGAAAATAATAACAACACCAAGAAAATAATAACAACAACAAGAAAATAATAACAAGAACAAGAGAATTATAATAACAACAACAAGAGAATTATAACAACAAGAAAATAATAACAACAAGAAAATAATGACAATAACAAGAAAACAATAACAATAACAAGAAAATAATAATAACAATAACAAGAAAAAAATAACGAGAAAAAATTATAACAAGAAAATAATAGTAATAACAATAACAAGAAAATAATAATAAGAAAATAATAACAATAACAAGAAAATAATAATAACAAGAAAATAATAATAATAATAATAATAATAATAATAATAATAATAATAATAATAATAATAATAATAATATCCAGTTCAACCACTACACCCACTGGTCTGTTGCGGTCTCATGCCATCTTTTTAATGGTCTTCCAACAGATCGTTGTCCAGAAGGGCGGTAATGTAGCACTGGCTTTGGCCATCTTTCTGTTGGCATTCTTTCGACATGCCGTTTCCAAATCCATCCGGCTAACTACCATTCACTGTAATTGAATTTCGCCAGATAAGTCCAGTGGTGGGGTCTCTGGACAGGCATTACACGGCATTTCTCCATGTCGCTGGAACAGCTACACAGCTGTAGGCCTAACTTAGTCCCCAGTGCCTCGTTAGTCAAAGCAGGTTGTGTCACGAGCAGGTGAGGGCGGCAATTGGGTAGGGGAGGCTATTTGAGACGCATTACTACCGTTTACAACCCAATAATAATATTAATAATATTAATAATAATAATAATAATAATAATAATAATAATAACAATAATAATAATAACAATAATAACAATAACAACAATAATAATCAATACTTAAAATACCTTACTTACTGCCTTTTAAGGAACCCGGAGGTTCATTGCCGCCCTCACATAAGCCCGCCATTGGTCCCTATCCTGAGCAAGATTAATCCAGTCTCTATCTTCATATCCCACCTCCCTCAAATCCATTTTAATATTATCTTCCCATCTATGTCTCAGCCTCCCTAAAGGTATTTTTCCCTCCGGCCTCCTAACTAGCACTCTATATGCATTTCTGAATTCGCCCATACGTGCTACATGTCCTGCCCATCTCAAACGTCTGGATTTAATGTTCCTAATTATGTCAGGTGAAGAATACAATGCGTGCAGTTCTGTGTTGTGTAACTTTCTCCATTCTCCTGTAACTTCATCCCTCTTAACCCCAAATATTTTCCTAAGAACCTTATTCTCAAACACCCTTAACCTGTGTTCCTCTCTCAAAGTGAGAGTCCAAGTTTCACAACCATACAGAACAACCGGTAATATAACTGTTTTATAAATTCTAACTTACTGATTTTTCGGCAGCAGACTGGATGATAAAAGTTTCTCAACCGAATTATAACAGGCATTTATTCTGGATTTAATTTCCTCCCGAGTATCATTTTACTTGTTACTGTTGCTCCCAGATATATTGGAACTTCTCCATCTCTTCAAAAGATAAATTTCCAATTTTTATATTTCCATTTCGTACAATATTCTCGTCACGAGACATAATCATACACTTTGTACTTGTAACATTCCAAGTACCAAATCTCAAAACCTTATTCCTTTGCTGTGGTCGTGCCAGAGAATCAGTCCCATTCCGAGGATTATTTGAAGGATTCGTAACAATCTGTTTTTTACGGTGATGGGTTGTTAGTCCTTCGCCCAACCCCCAAGCTGGAGGACCACCCCTCATCGGCTGTCCGCGACTGTTTATTCAATATATTCGCAGCTACCCTCCATATCTGGAGGCCGTCTCCTCGATCCGCAACCTGAGGACGCGCCATGCCGTGGTGATAGGGACCCACAATACATAGGACTTAAAATACCGCTAATATAAATTGTAAACAATTTTAATAATGACTCCCTTCACAAAATTCTGCGTACGTTACTGGACAAACATCACAAGAAATCTAAAAGAGAAGCAGAACAACCGAGGAACGTGGGAAGATCTATGAAGAACAAGACACGCATATTTGCAAGCTATCACGCACAGAATGGATTCCGACTGAGTGAGCGAATGTTTCGCCTCAAAAAGCGCAGAGTTGAAATGTGGCGCGATGCTGCGAGGTAGAGGCAATTCAACGAGGATCTTCGTTAGTTCACAGTTGGACTAATTCAGCCTCGAACTCTCTCCGTCTTCCAGACTTCAAAAAAAAAAAGTTTCAATTAAGGACTCCCCAAGTCTGTTCCACCCCTGCTCAACCTCATTTCGTGAATTCTGTGCACAGACACGAGACACTACAACAAGAGTTCGGGGTAAAAGATGTTAGTCTATCAACTGATATCTTTTACCCCGAACTCTTGTCCCTTTCACCATTCCTTAAGTATCGCAAATTAACAAATTAGGCCTACAGAAAAATAAAAGGAACCAATCACTGCACTCACACACCTACTGGCACTTATGCTAGAAATACTGGGTGTTCATTTCAAAGTGTATCATGACGTCACTGTTGTGAGTCAGCGATTTAAAGCGAGTTTCAGCTTTTATGTTAGAGAAGTTGCCTATTAATCAAGGCGTTCAATTTGAACTTGAGAACGTGTACGGTATAACTTGAACGTCGTAGCAACAGATGGCGGTCTGTACGGTCTGTGTGCTACCATAACCTCTTTCGAACTGTGTTTTGCGCGGCCAAGTCGTACGCAGGGTATTTGTTATCATCGGTTGCGTACGGAAACATTCCACAACACAAATCAAATGCTCCGTGTCCATGTTGACCGTCGAAGTTAATGTCAACAAATACGTAAGTAATCGTCTTAACCCTCTCCCCATAAAGAAAAAAACTCACCACAGTACGTGTTTCCAAACAGTTCACATTCCTGCCACAACCGGCGTTACCGTACGTATCGGTAAGTAGTCTACTCTTCAGAATGAACGCCGTGCTTGCTAGGCAACTTCTCTGGCGCATAGGTAATACGCCTCTGCGGAAGTGTAGGAAGATTGAATTCTCTAGGCTCATCGGCTAGCCACATGACGGCATACAGAGAGCCATGACACACTTTGAACTGAACACGCAGTAGTCTCATATATGTAAATATATATTTATTGTTATTCATGTACAATGGCTGGAGAGGGCATCCTGTGCGTATAAGACCCTAAAACGGCCTCTGGCTCAAAGCCAGTAAAGTCAATAAACAACAACAACTCTGCCCAACTCACCACAAGAGAAACGAAGACTGACGTCATGATTGTAGAGAACGGAACAAAAATATGAAAAGAAGCTGGTTTAAGATGACGATGATAGTGATGACGGATAATGCACGATACGATGATAGTGCCGTGTTTTACTTCAGTACAGGAAGCTTACAATGCTGTAGTCAACGGAAACTGGGTCGCGTGTAGCGGAGTGATTTACAGATAAGGATTTCCTACGACATTATCCCAACAACCGATACCGACTAAACTCGGCACAAACATGGAGAGCAGTCTGGGGAATTAGACCAGAGTCTTGTAGTACTAATGGAATGCACTGGCTTTGCATAGGGAGAGTCTTTGTGGACTTCTGTGCATGCATTCAATTTGTGTTGGTCTTCTAGAAGTTTGTTTACGTTGAATATTGAACTTTCGTCCACTCTATTCTTTTTCCAGAACAAACTGTTATGTCATCGACTGAATGAGATTGCCTGACGTTCACATATCGCTAGTCGATTGGGTGGAGTTAATCTCCATGTATTATTCGGCCTGGGAGATATCAGTGACATTGGAACTGGCACTACACGCGGTAAAACGTTTCTTGGATGACTCTCTATACATGACACTAGACTTAGATTTTGGCTGCATGCCTGTATAGCCACTTCACAAGCTGTGTTAATATTCATCATGGAAATGTACTCTTCTGACGTGCCACTACTAGTGCTGCTGATCAAATACGCCAGCCTTTTACTATCTGTATAATTAGTGATGGAAATTTTCTCTTGTTAAGGCTTTTTTCAGTTTATTGACTTCGCAGATTTTATAATTTTATCTATGACCATAACAACAAACATGCCTTTACTAAATACTTTTGCGTTTGTAAAGTAGGCTTTTATTCAACACTAGCCGTACCCGTGCGCTCCGCTGCACCTATTAGAAATAAATATAAAGTAATTACATAATTAAAATAGTACGTTACAACAGCGCAAGATAATCTGCTTCGCTCATTACCCAATTCTTTTTGCATTGCATTTATTGCATATGTATTTTATGTATTTTAACACGATTCAATTGAGCATAGTTAAAATTTGAATTATACAATAATGGATTGCTAAGCTAACGTACTATTACTGCATACTAAATCAATACACTCTCGTTGTTCGTTAATTTTAAAATGAATGTGTAACGTACATAAACATTATTTTAAGAAATACAGAAAACGAATGTACAAAATAGCCTATCAAATTTTCTGTGCATAAGAAGCTATTTTAATCTTACTTGTCCTCGATTTACTCAGACGTTACTGTAATAACATTATAGCATTATGTCCATCTAGAGAAACTACACTTTCCAATGGTGAAATAATAATTAATTATACAAATCGGTTAATTTAGCTTCTGATATTACTTCATACAAACACAGAAACATTCTCTGTAGGCTATGTTTAATAGCTTTCGATTGTTGATGTCGAAGGCCCCTGTTTCAATTGTTGTTGCCCAAGGCCCCTTATAGACGAAGTCATTTGTTCTTAATTCATTGCACCGTCTTAGATGGCGTTATTTTAGTTTCAAAACTCATTTATCTCATGAAATATCAGTCCTATCGAAATTTTGTAAAGAATAAAACTTATCGGAAATCATTTTTAAAGAAACTTTTGTTATGTAACATTTTTCACAAAAATCAATAATAAGCGAGATATTTCGATTTAATTCAGGCCCCCTTATAACCCCCCTCTTAAATAAAGTATTTTGAATGTCATTTAGCCCAAAATCTAAGTTCCAACGAACTTAATTTATATTCCAATTTTCATCGAAATCCGTTCAGCCATTATCGTGTGAAAAGGTAACAAACATACAAACAGACATACAAACAAAAATTTCAAAAAAGCGATTTTCGGTTTCAGGGTGGTTAATTATATATGTTAGGACAAATTATTTTTGGAAAATCGAAAATTACCAGAAAAATTTCGGCTACAGATTTATTATTAGTATAGATTACTTCATTCCACTAGTGCAATAAACTTTCCCTCACAGTTCATTAGTATTTTCCTAATATTTGGGACCGCACATATACCACTTTTCCATTCAACTATTACTCAAGAAGATAATTAGTTACTAGATGTCACTACCTTTACTTCTTCATTACCATTTCTTATATCTCCGTACACTGAATTCCCTTCTCCTTTATCTACCCCACCACCACCACCACCACCACCACCACCACCCTGTCACGCTCCGCGGATATGAACATCTCTCAGTACGAATGTTCGATTGTCGTCCAACTCCGAACTAGATGGTTGAGGACGGATTCAAAAAATACCTTTTATGAATATTAGGCCAGAGGGAGCGAAATAAGTAATTTGAAGAAAAGAGGGCCTCAGCACCAAAAAGGTTAAGAACACGCGTTAATCAGCATCACTTTTGTGATAAAGGAAAAGTGACCACGAGCTTGTTTTTATTAATTTTTTTATTTTTAAAATATGCGGTATTTTTTGTAGTCAGTATTCACACGGCCATCAAAGATTTGCACAACTAAAGGCTCATTCGCAATGAAAATTAAACATAACTTAAGAATATAAACGTCACGGTAAAATCAAGAAGTCATACCATCATTCACGACGGGAACATAAACATAACCGCAAACATACTTGGTAACCATGAAAACATAACAACGACGCCATTTCCTCATATTCTGTCGTATACTTCAGCGCTCCACGATTGTGTTCTGTTTGCAAATCACGTAAGCATAAGCATGAAAGTTTGGAGTTTGCAAACTTTCATGTTAACGTCTTACGGTAATGTTTATGTCAATGTTTATGTGAATCATTGTGAATGATCCCATTTGGTAGCCTGGGCGCAAACTTCTGTGTTTATGTTACGGTTATGTTTAATTTTCATTGTAATGGGCCTTTACATTTGACAAGACATTTTCTTATGAAAATAGCAACAAAACGAAGAATGTATGTAAGGTGGAAAAATTTTCGGAAAAATATAGGGAAAATTTTCAATTTCTCCAAATACAAATGTTGTGTGTAAAACATTTTTCTCACATCACTATGCGAATTGTTTAAATAAATGCAGCGTCGCCTTATAATAATGAAATGTTGACTTGCATCAGCTGCACAGTACTCTAGTGAAAGATATTGCAGAGCGCCTTGCTGCAGCGGCAACCAGCGCGACAGTACTCTTGGCTAAGTAAAGAAGGCGACGACACTTGATCGGAATCGCTCTCTAGAAAGCCGCAATAAACCAAATTCAAACAGGAAGTGGTTTCCATGACAACCAGTAGAAAACCAAACGATGCTATTCCAAGTACCAGTAGCAATTTCGGAGAGGTGACAGGCTTTTGTTTTTCCACGCCTGCATTTTTAAAATCTAGTTTACGAACTACATTTACGCCCGCGTCAGGTGGCAGCTATTCAGGAACAAACCGCGATCTAGGGCATTAAGTTTTACTTATTTATTTCTTTATGCACTGCCGGCCGTGCTCGCATATCCCTACCTCGCCTCGCTCCGCTTGGCTGCCATCTCTTTCTGCAGTCCCTAATTTCAAAGCTCCTCTCCACTGTTGCCTGTCTACCCCGCGTATCTCGAACCTCCGCTCCGAGGGCTGGAAGCGTGCAGCCGAAATTCCACGTCATATTGAACGTCTTGTGTGTTACGCGGCATAGCGCTGTCAAAATAAGAACTCCTGCCTACCACAATAGAGAAATATATTAGAAGACCTGCAGATCGAGAGACTGCTGAAATTGTAAGTGAATGTTATGATGCGTTATCGGTATTGCAGGTCTCCATTAGAACCTTGCATTTACTAATTTCGCTCGAGCCTGAGAAAGCGGTCATGTATTGTCGGACCATCGGATCTGTGCCCCTTCAGCGCTGTCGTCGTTCTTGGAAAAGTTAACGCCTGTACTCACTCCATTCCACCCGCTTTCCTCCCACCACGTCAAACAGCAGGCCACGAACCTTGCCGAATAGGGATGTTGCCAGATTTCCGAAAACGGTATCATAAATACCTGGTCCTCCATGCTACAATATCATTTCCTTCAATCAAAATACATCTTGTATTTCTACATTTTTAAAACCTAAATCCCATGTCTCGAAGTACCTTGGAAATTATTGTCCCTCGCAAGCTTCAGTAATTTCTTCAATGTCGGAACTTCTTTCTACACGGTATAAAATAGTTGTATCTTTCTTCTTAAAATACATCGGGTCATATCATCTACAAGAATTAAAAGTTCCCTTGGTCTGTTCTTCTCTGGTGATTCTAGCTTTTCACCTCCTGCACAGACTCCCTCTCGCCTGATTTTCTTTATTAGGAGTTCTGACCTGCCTATATAAATTACATAAAATGTTGTATTATTAGTATTAGTTAAGTAAGTAATTTTAATACGTAATCAATTGAAATAAAATAAGCCTCACCTGTGATCGCAGCTGCTCTTTTCGTTGCCTGATTTATAGGAAACAGATATTGACCTGTTTGTTTCTCTCCATCGCAAAATGCTATTACGTACTTGCTTAATATTATTTCTTTCACCACTCCGTGCTACAGTGTTCATGTTGAGTTGACAACACTGGACTGCAAGTGCAAATAAACTGTCCTGCAAGAAGGCCAAAATTGTGAATAGTGGGGGACAGAAAGGGAGAGGGATAGAAAAGAGAGAGATAGGAATGCAGGGAGAGAAATGAATTACCGAAGCTGAGAAGGAATTAGGATTCAGTTCGCATATCTTACGGGGGCACAGATCCGATGGTCCGACAATAGTTGCTATTAAACTGTTAGATGCTGCGAGTGTGCCAAGTTTTATCGCTCAAGCCGAGCCCAACACTCTCGTGAGGGGAAATCAGGCTGAAGCGCCGAATACAAATCAAGTCATTACACCTCATCTCTGATGTTATTCTTGTATTTTTTATTTTCCAACTAAAGACTGTAGTATTCATTCTCACATTATTTCTATTTTTTATCCGAAGACATAATTTAATACAGAAATTAGGCCTACTGTATTTAAGTTTCGTGCAGTGTACAAGATGAAAAATGTGCAATTAATTTTCAATGACTATTACACTTTTGCTACGTCACACTACTTTTGACCAATAAAACGGTACGAAAGGACGTCTTTCAACCAATCATGGCCGCTTATCGCACAATTTTATCGCGTCCCTAGCATTTGTTTCTTTGTTTGCCAACATTTCAAACTGCACTGGTCTGGCCGTCAAAAAACAGAAAATTACAAACCACTCCAGTCGATGCACAGCACTTTCAAATATGACTCGCATTGGCATTCAAGAACAAGAATTAACAAAGATCACTGGTCATACCTATGCATCTTCCCTGAAACACTATTTACAAATAAATGAAGGGCACCATTCGGAAATCCTCAATAAGTTGAGGAATACACCATGTATATCAAAGAGTTCACTTCTTTTACGCACACGTCTAATATAAAACACTAACACCAACCACTAAAACATTCAAATTTGAAAATTGTACTTTCAATAATTGTTTCTTTTAAAATTATTCACGTTTATTTTTTATCATCAATTAAAACGTTTCTTGTTTATTTCATCATCCCTAATTAAAACTTTTCTAACACTTGTTTATGTTATTTAGGTTATGTTTGTTATAGCTTCTGCTATATGGTATTATGGATAGTCACGTATCAGAGATTGTTTAATATTAAGATTTATTGAAAATCATCTGTTAAGTGAGGTTGATTACTGGGATTCGGATAACTGAAGTGGAATGCAACTATATTAATAAAAATGAAATTGAATCAACAAAGCCTTCTTGACTACTAACCGTCTACAGAGTTCAATGAAGATTCCATAGTTGGCACACCTGATATCAAGAAAACAGCTAACTCTGCCATCTAGCATGCATCTAGCGTAATATTCGTAATGTTGAGATGGTACAATATTACAATTGAAGACAGTTGTATTTTCGTAAGTCAATATTTTATTGTATTGGAGTACTTCGTTACTTCTAATCTTTATATACTTTCTTCTAATCGTGTAATAGTCAATTAAATCCCACTCGAGTTTTGATTTACTCTAGATAAATCTGCTCGTGTTCCACTCGAAGATTTATCCATAAAACAAAACCTCTAGTGAGATTACTGTTGACTATGACACTCTTACTACGTCATACTACTTTTGACCAATAAAACGGTACGAAAGGACGTATTTCAACCAATCATGGCTGCTTATCGCACAATTTTATCGCGTCCCTAGCATTTGTTTAATTGTATCGCGTCCCTAGCATTTGTTTCATTTTATCGCGTCCCTAGCATTTGTTTCTTTGTTTGCCAACATTTGAAACTGCGCTGGTCTGGACGTCAAAAAAAAAAAAATATATAGGCCCATATATATAATTACAAACCTCTCCAGTCGATGCAGAGCAGTTTCAAATATGACTCGCATTGGCATTCAAGAACAAGAATTAATCAAAATCACTGATCATACCTATGCATCTTCTGAAATCCGATTTACAAATAAATGAAGAGCACCATTCGGAAATCCTGAATAAGTTGAATACACCATGTAGGCCTAAATCAACGAGTTCCACTTCTATTACGCACACGTCCAATATAACATCAATTGAACCAACAACCACATTCAAATTTTAAAATTGTACATTCAATAATTATTCCTTTCAAAATTATTCATTCGGAAATCTTGAATAAGTTGAATACACCATGTAGGCCTAAATCAACGAGTTCCACTTCTATTATGCACACATCCAATATAACATCAATTGAACCACCAACCACATTCAAATTTGAAAATTGTACATTCAATAATTATTCCTTTTAAAATTATTCATGTTTATTTTTTTATGTCATCGTCGTTAAATAAAACTTTTCTAACACTTGTGTATATTAGTTAGGTTATGTTATAGCTTCTGCTATATGATATTATGGATAGTCACGTATCAGAGATTGTTTAATATTAAGATTTATTGAAAATCATCTGTCAAGTGACGTTGATTACTGGGATTCGGATAATTGAAGTGGAATGCAACTGTCTTAATAAAAATGAAACTGAATCAACAAAGCCTTCTTGACTAGTAACAGGCCACAGAGTTCAATGATGATTCCATAGTTGGCACAACTGATACCGGTAACAAGAAAACATCATCATAAAACACTGCTGCCATCTAGCGTAATGCTGAGATGGTACAATAATACATTTGAAGACAGTTGTATTTTCGTAAGCCAATTAATATTTTATTGTACACTTTGTTACTTCTAGTTCTAATCTTTATATAGCCTACTTTCTTCTAATCGTGTAATAGTCAATTAAATCCCACTCGAGTTTTGATTTCCTCTAGGTAGATCTGCTCGTGTTCCACTCGCAAATTTATCGATAAAATCAAAACCTCTAGTGAGATTACTGTTGATAAAACATTTTAGATACGACAAGAAACTAAAACTGGATACAAAATATAATAAATAGAATAGCAAGTCAAAATGAACATAAATATTATTCTATTATTTTACCCTTCATTATTCCATACAGCATATCTAACTAGTTAAAGAGTACGCTAGGCGGTGCTGCCCCATGAGCATAGTTCTCTCGTCAGCATGATTTAGAGCACTGCTCGAGTGTGGGACCTTTAGACGAACACGAACGAGCGAGAAAGTTGCCTTTCGTTACACAACACAGTTACTTCGTATTACTCCTCAAAGGACTGAAAGCGCAATCAAATATTTAATCACAATGTGCACACTACATATGGTTTTTGGTTTAGCATACGCATATTTTTTTCTCATTTTTTTTTCATTTCATTTCATTTATTTAATACTTTACACTTGAGCTACATTAGGCATTGCAGCCCGAAAGAGCAGAAGCTCGTGCTCGGGCGCAGGTCAGATCAGTTATACAAAATATATCACAAAATTACGAGAGTTCATTGAGCACAATAACATTAATAAGTGGTAAAATAATACAGCATGTAATAATAGGGTCTATATACTTACTTACTGGCTTTTAAGGAACCCGAAGGTTCATTGCCGCCCTCACATAGGCCCGCCAGCGGTCCCTATCCTGTGCAAGATTAATCCATTCTCTATCATCATATCCCACCTCCCTCAAATCCATTTTAATATTATCCTCCCATCTACGTCTCGGCCTCCCTAAAGGTCTTTTTCCCTCCGGTCTCCCAACTAACACTCTATATGCATTTCTGGATTCGCCCATACGTGCTACATGCCCTGCCCATCTCAAACGTCTGGATTTAATGTTCCTAATTATGTCAGGTGAAGAATACAATGCGTGCAGTTCTGTGTTGTGTAACTTTCTCCATTCTCCTGTAACTTCATCCCGCTTAGCTCCAAATATTTTCCTAAGCACCTTATTCTCAAACACCCTTAACCTATGTTCCTCTCTCAAAGTGAGAGTCCAAGTTTCACAACCATACAGAAGAACCGGTAATATAACTGTTTTATAAATTCTAACTTTCAGATTTTTGGACAGCAGACTGGAGGATAAGAAATAGGGTCTATATACAAATAGAAAATACAAAAGTACATGAATATTAGAGTATCAATTTTTAACTCAATTAGCTTAAACAATTTTGGGTCCAAAACTTCTGCTGTGTTTTAATCCAGCAGTTGTGTGGCATTTGGGAGTATTTAGAAAGAAACTGTAGTTTTGTCTCGTATGGTATTCGTGAGGATCAAATTTAAATTTATTGTGGTTTTTATGGAAGTAAATCAGCAATGTTTGTTGATAAATTTGTTCTAGATTTGATACACCAAATTCTTGAAAAATTAATTTTGTTGGGTAATCAAAAGGTTTATATAGACAAATTTTGATAATTCTTTTTTGGAGCAAATTTAAAGGACGGAGAGTCGATAAATTAATATGGTATTTGATTATTAAACTGAAAACCATTCACAACACACAGTCTCTGCTAACCGATCTGTTCACATCAACGACCTGCGTTTATTAGATTCAAACGTATTAGGATCGCCAACATCTAATCACTGACCAGCTGAACAAAAGTGGCCAACATGACTACTTTGTCTTCGGCTAAAATTCTGAATCGGCTGTACAGAAACACGATTTTAAGTTTCGATAATAATATCAATGTTATAAAACCGACTATCTGTAATAATGAATATTCATAATAAGGCTATCTGTTCAGAGTTCTTAGATTGGCAACACTAACAACCAATTTTTTCCCCCACAGTTTTTTTACGGAACAGTTGGCAACACTGTGGCTCCAAAGCGGCAAACTGACGAACTTTCATGACGATCTACCTCACATCGCAAGAATTAAACCCGTCCGCAGCCAGCGAAATTTTTACATAAGTCGGGTCCGTAAAATGTCGAACAGTTTCGGAGGCCCGAGTTTTTAAACAGAGTACACACATCGCAGTTCAAAGCGAATAAACACAGCAGCGAAGAGAAACAGCAAGATTCCGCGTCATGAGGACATCAGCTGGACTTGTGCGGTCTACAAACGAAGGAATCCGCCATTTCAGAACTGAAGCACCTCCATGCAGGTAAGCAGAGCCACCAAAACTCTAAATAAAACACATCCCGGTTTTTTTACACATTTCATTAATCCGCTACAAATCCCGTAGGAATAAAATCAGCTTTCAACACTGTGGAAAATATTAAAAAAAAGCGGCATTATAACGTATTTAGTACGAACAATACACAGCTTACACACGAGTACTAACATCGACTGTATCACGCCCAGATATTCCATACACATTGCCGAACTGTAACTGAAAATAATGTAGGTCTATGTACTATACAGAGTGTTTCATAATTATAGGTACAAACTGGAGGGGTGACTTCAGGACAATAAAACAAGGCAGAAACGAACCGTTTCCGAAATCTATAGGGTTGTATTAAGTATCGTCATTACCAGGGACGACACTTTGTCGCAGTTGGTCACGAGGTTCACTGGCACTGGTGCACAGAGTACTAGTCGATACTAGCGACAGCACGCTGCTGTTTATTTAATTTCTGACAATCAACAAAATTTGTTAAATTAATCAATCTATTTTCGTGAAGTGTTATATAGATACTCGCATACATAAATACATACATATTGTTTTGTAAATATTATTTGGACAAAGCTTTATTTAGAATCGAAATTATATTCAAATACAGAAAAAACAAAGCGCAATGACTTGTTCATTCGAAAGTATGCACACTCGTGCATATAACAGCTGTGTCAAAATTTACACGTTAGCATCTCCTGAACTAGTAACGGTATGAAATCCATTCAAGTTGTAATCAAATTAATGAAGTCGTACAGTTTCCGTAAACTAGTTTTAGCACGTTCCAGATGTATACATATCATATCCTTTTCGTTTTCCGTAAAACCCACCGTAACCTTGTAATCTCAATTAGCTACACCCTGTATGTTGTATCCTTGGACATACCATCAATTGACGAAAGCTCGCCTGCGTAAAATGTAATGTTGATGATGCAGACATTCCACTCTGGGTTTTTACACGGCGGGTGGTGCGGCCTGCATCGCCGCCCCTGCTGATCTAATTTGGCAGGGAACAAAGAGGACGTCAAATGCCGCAGCACGGGCTCCCATTGTTTGCCCACGATACACAACAACCCTCTCTATTGTTACGTCACAAGACAACCGAAGCTTCTTCCATTTGCTCCAGAGGGCTGCGGAGATCTATTTTAAACGGCTTCTGCTACAAAGACGCTGAAAGTTGGATGAGGAGGGAGCTGCGTAGTCCGCTACGCTCGTTACAGGAGAGGATCACCGCGTGCAGAGGGCAAGGCTAATAATGCCCGCACTTCAATTTGAAGGTAATAAAGTACTGTAATAGGCAACAGCAACAAACGTTGAACGGGCCTGTAATCCAAGCTGCAGAAACTCCTATGAATCTCATCGGCTGTTCAATACTGTTGGCTATTGCTTACACAGTTCTCAATCCTACATTGCTGATCACTTCACAAAATAAAGAACATGCAAAAAAATAAAGTTTTCCGTGAAAATTGTTGAACATTGTTACGAGTCTTGTTCAACGAGCGAAATGTACAGACTAGAGATAAATAGAACAGAAGACCTCAATTCAATGCACACGATCGAGAGATGATTAAAATAACTATTATTGACACTTGTGGCAAAAACAGGTCGATATTATTATTTATTTATTTACTTAACCTGGTAGAGATAAGGCCATCAGACCTCCTCTTCCCCTCTACCAGGGGATTACAACTACAATATTACGAATACAATTACAATTATAATTACAATTAATATTAAATTTACAAATACAATAAAAATCAAAGTACTAAAAGATTAACTGATTAATAAAAGCTAGGCAGTTTATTGTAAAAGTTAAGAAGAGAGAAGCATTTCTCTTATTGATTAAGTAAAAAGTAAACCTACTGTACGCAGTAAGAAAATGCTTAATAAGCTTGCTTTTGAACGCCACTAAATTCCGACAGTCTCTGATGTCACTGGGTAGGGTATTCCACAAGCGCGAGAGCGAGATTGTGTATGATGATGAATACGATGATGTCTTATGTGTTGGTATGGCTAGTATGCGGCTATTTTGCGTGCGTGTGAAGAGATTATGATATGATGACAGGTAACTGAAACGGGAGGCAAGGTAGGTAGGTGTAGAGGTGTGAAGGACTTGGAAAAGGAGAACAAGAGAATGAAAATTTCTACGTTCGTTAACCCGTAGCCAGTTTGGAGTTTGGAAGGATGGGGTAATGTAATTATAGGTATCCATTATACCATTATTAATATTATTATTATTATTATTATTATTATTATTATTATTATTATTATTATCATCATCATCATCATCATCATCCGAAGTAGAGGAGCAATGACTTGCCTGCCAGTTTAAATGAAATCTTTAATCATAAATACCACATGTGGTTTTTAGTTTCACATATGAAGGGTTAAACATTAAAATGAAAACCACTGACAACACATTCCTTCCCATACCCGATCAGTTCACATCAACGGACTATGTCTTAATATTCAATGTAACTGGATCGCCAATATCTAGCGGAACAGAAGTAGCTAGTATGACTCGTTTGTCTCCGACTAAGATTCTAAATTGACTATGTAAAAAGAAGGTTTTATATTTGGTTTCATAAGTAATGAGTATTCATAATACGTGTTTAAAATTGTCACTTCTAACCAGTTATTTCCCCATCAATCCCATCGTAACACAGCTAGCGACACTCCGGCCCCGATGCGGCAAACTGACGAACTTCCCTGATAACAGTTAAGCTCCGTTGGTGGTGATATCTTCCTATGGTTCCTCAAGTAAGTCTGACACCTCAAGCCTCAATTCCCCACTTTATTTCCTATAATAATAATAATAATAATAATAATAATAATAATAATAATAATAATAATAATAATAATAATAATAATTCTTTATTTATACTGGCAGAGTTAAGGCCATAGGGCCTTCTCTTACTCTCTACCAGGTCACAAAATATACAAGCAGTTAAAATTTAACAAAAAGTTAAACAACAGAATACTAACATATTACAAAAAAAATAATAACAGCATAATAAAATCGACACTAAACAACATGAAAAAAATACCATAATAGAAAAAAAATTAAAATACATTGGAATATAGTGAAAGCAACTCATTTAGTACAAATGGTTAATATGGAAAAACATAAGGAAGAATATATCAAAATGGAATGTAATAAAATAATAAAAAAGAAAAGAAATACGAAAATTAAATAAAATGCACGATAAAAAGGCTATGATAATAAATCCATCGGCTGATAAAGAGAACAAAAAGGGGAAAGGAAGGAAAAAGGAATATATAGCCTATATTTTTACAAAACTATGGCAGAGAAAAGGGCTTATAACTTAAAGGAATCTAATTCAAAAAGTGCAATTTTAATTTATTTTTGAAACTTGACAATGTCCGACAGTCTCTGACATGTTGTGGTAGAGAGTTCCAGAGATGAGCTGCAGAGACGGTGAAAGATGAAGTGTAGAAGGATGTTCTGTGTTTAGGAATGGAGAGTGTGATATGGTGATGTGAACGAGTATACCCTTCAGGATGTCTGCGGTAGGTATCACGAGATGTCCGCAAAAAAAGAGACCGAAGAGGTAAGAAACTCTTTCCCGGCAATTTTATTCAGTCGGGCTTATTTTCCGTGAAACGGGGTATGTAGTGCTACTCTGTAGTCAAAAACGCCATGTCAAGCGGAAAGCTCGTAGAAAGAACAGACAAAGAGAAATTAGGAGAAGAAGAACTGAAAAAGAAACTTATTAGATACAAGCAATACAAGAAATGCAAAACACTTAAAATTAAGAGCAAGAATGGAGGAGAAAGAGACGAAAACACAGGGAGAAATTTCCAAGAGTAACAAGCTGTGTGCTTGCTTGTTAACTGCAATTCTATGCATACTGACTTGTTGCTATGGTAACCATGTCGTAGCTATTACCGCTGTTTGGGACCACATATGAAGAGGTGAATTAGAAAAAAATTGCCTTTCAGAGGCATTTTCTGATCGCCTCGAACATGCAGCTAATAGAAACAGCTGGAAGCGTGTTCGAGGAGGCCTTGCCAAAGTCCAACGCGATCACAGCAATGCCAACAACTGCTGTAGACTGGCATGTAACTTGGACTTTATTTGTATCGTCATTTTGATAGCATTGGTATAACATACGGCTTTGTGGCCAGCATTCCTGACTTCGTATCATGGCATCCCGGGTTAGATTCTCGTCCTGGGTACGGAAATTTGTCCTTAATGAGACTATTTAATAGTTTCACTAGAAGATTCTTCTAGAATACGATGTTCCTGAAACTGAAAGTTCCAGAAGATATCAGAGTTTATACAAGAAAAAACGCATTATTGTTCCCTTACTAGAAATATTTAATAAGAAATCAGTTGTCAACGTTAAAGATTTAAATTGATAGAAATATTTTGGGTTGTGTAATTTTTTCCTTCTCAGAGTGGGTTTTATTTTATTTTCAGTCTCAGCTATTTCATTTGGTTCAATGACCGAATTAATTGTTATGATTAGAATTTATATCCAGTTCATTTACTTATTTTTTTTTAGGTAATAAGCAGGCTTCGAGACTTTGGACCCGATACAATAAGTTTACTGTGCATGCACTATAGGTTGTTGACTCGCTGCAGGTAGATAGAGATGTGTTGAGGTAACAACGTTGCTATTTAGAGTAGAGTACGGTAGTATGGGGAAACACACATATGTACATTCTGAAAGTAAAGATACAATACACAATGTCAATGTCAAAAGAATGTGAAAAGCATTTATTCTCCTGTCTTTTATAAGCATTTGTGTTTAATTATACACAGCGTTAATGGTGGAAATAAGCATGTAGCAATTTTAATTTTTTCATTTATCCTATTGGTCGTCGTTAGGAAGTGCAGTTACAGTACCGAATTGCAATGTACTACAAGATACATTCTCAGTGTCTCAAACGTAAATCTTTTTCGGTTATCTGCCAAAGTTTGTACTGTGGAAAGCTGCCCTCTACGTCGCATGACGTGATAGGAGCAAAACGAAGAAACCTAACATCATTGCAGTCTCTAAGAGACAGTCCTTTATTCTCGGGTGACTCTATGTCCATTAATTTGCTGTTTATGTTACACAATGTTCCATATCCGTTATTTTTACATAAAATTGATTTCCACTTCTGTTTTACACGTTCAGTAATCGGTGTACTTGGTGTCTCATTAATTCTCTGTGTCATTTCCTCAATTAATTTGAGGGCTTCCGGCATCTCTTGCTCTGACTTTTCTAACCGTGTAATAGTTTCAGACACAGTTTGTATGAAATCCAAATTATTCGTCAGAACCATCAAATCCAGATCGTTTTCCTTTGCGTATTTGTTGGCATACATTCTACAGTACCCCCACCCACTGTACGCTTTACCACTATACTCAGTACGCCGTTATGCGGATTTCCCACTGAACTGCTCTATTGGGTCCGAAGTCTGGTAATAAGTCTGTGCAGTATTACTTAAATTTTATTTTGTATGTTTACATCATTCTGCCAATAAATTGATAATTACTCATGTCCTTATCTTACACATCAATTGTAACACAACCAGCCGAGAGCTTTCTTTGAGTATCCTACAAAGATATTTCGTTGACTGTCACATGATTATGTAAGTATTAATTTAAAGTTCCTATACACGCATCCAAGTTTCTTTTCTGGATAGTACTACCAATTCTACGACCATTTCTACTGTATAATACCCGATTTTTGTACTCTACCAAAACTACCGGACCAGTATTCTACAACTGTACCAACATCTATCAACCTGAATCCACTGGAGCAAAACGAATACTGGGAGGCAAAGAAGAAACCATTTTTGTATAGTTAAGTAATTGTATCCGAGCAGACTCTATAAAAAGTGTAAATATGTGAACATTTATGTATCGAATATGACTGAGGTCTCGCCCACCTCATTACCTATTACATGACTAGTGTGAACTACTCAGTTTGTTTTATTACCATTAAGTACAAGAAAAATTCGTACCGGCACCGGGAATCGAACCCAGGACCTCTCAGCTGTGCGCGCTGAGTGCTCTTAATCAACTGAGCCATGCCGGGACACGATCCACGACGCCAGCCGAACTCCTCTCGTAGTATTATGTTACGGCCTTACTGCCTGCATTTAAGACGATACACGTCATATATATATATATATATATATATATATATATATATATATATATATATATATATATATACAGGAGCGCATATTAAATGACTTTATGGCCATATTCAACAACTTACTTACTTACAAATGGCTTTTAAGGAACCCGAAGGTTCATTGCCGCCCTCACATAAGCCCGCCATCGGTCCCTATCCTGTGCAAGATTAATCCAGTCTCTATCATCACACCCCACCTCCCTCAAATCCATTTTAATATTATCCTCCCATCTACGTCTCGGCCTCCCTAAAGGTCTTTTTCCCCTCCGGTCTCCCAACTAACACTCTATATGTATTTCTGGATTCGCCCATACGTGCTACATGCCCTGCCCATCTCAAACGTCTGGATTTAATGTTCCTAATTATGTCAGGTGAAGAATACAATGCGTGAAGTTCTGTCTTGTGTAACTTTCTCCATTCTCCTGTAACTTCATCCCGCTTAGCCCCAAATATTTTCCTAAGCACCTTATTCTCAAACACCCTTAACCTATGTTCCTCTCTCAGAGTGAGAGTCCAAGTTTCACAACCATACAGAAGAACCGGTAGTAGAACTGTTATATAAATTGTAACTTTCAGATTTTTGGACAGCAGACTGGATGATAAGAGCTTCTCAACCGAATAATAACAGGCATTTCCCATATTTATTCTGCTTTTAATTTCCTCCCGGCGCGTCCTCAGGTTGCGGATCGAGGAGACGGCCTCCAGATATGGAGGGTAGCTGCGAATATATCGAATAAGCAGTCGTGGACAGCCGATAAGGGGTGGTCCTCCAGCTTGGGGGTTGGGCGAAGGGCTAACAACCCATCACCGTAAAAAAAAACAGCTTGTTACGAATCCCCATATTCAACAACAGTTTCTGAAAACTGTTAACATTATATATGTATCGAATATGAATGACGTACTTAATGGTAATAAAATGTGAACATTTGTTGCAATAAAGTATGAAAATTGGTCGACTTTGGCACATCCTAATGACTTAAATGACCGGAACCCTCGTCCCTGCGGATCGAGGCATGTCTCGTGAAGTCGACCTGGTTGGCTAGTTGGTATAGCGCTGGCCTTCTATGCCCAAGGTTGCGGGTTCGATCCCGGGCCAGGTCGATGGCATTTAAGTGTGCTTAAATGCGACAGGCTCATGTCAGTAGATTTACTGGCATGTAAAAGAACTCCTGCGGGACAAAATTCCGGCACATCCGGCGACGCTGATATAACCTCTGCAGTTGCGAGCGTCGTTAAATAAAACATAACATTTAACATGTCTCATGAAGATGTTCAGACTTCCCGCAAGGCGATTGTCCGTAGTTCGATCGGATATCTAACCACCCAGTGCCACTGATGTCATGCTGATGACGAAATTGGTGACGTGAGTCTGGGGATTGACCACAAGCTTTAAATTTCAGAAAAAAAAAGAACAGAAAATATTCAACCAGTTTATCAGCTAACCGGGTTTTGAATCCAGGACCAGCAGTAAGAAGTGGCATGAGAAGAATAGCGGATTGCTACTAGTGGAAGGAGACGGTTGTGATGCGGCCGAGCAATCCAGGCTGAAGCCAGGCAATTCGTCGCTCAGTGAGCACTTTGTAAGTTCGCAAGAATAATTAACTGATGTGCTGACTAACGCACAACTATGCGTGTCGTTAATCATTAACTGTCTGACGCATGCGTTTATTTCTCCATTACTCAATTCGCACGAAGCAGGCATCTGTAATTATCGATCGTTTGAAACCCAGATTTTAATGGCAATATTGTGATAATGGGAACTGTGGAGTTCAGATAGGGAGGAATACAAACACTTGAAAACTTTCCAAGAGTTGTGCTGTTACTTAAAATTAAACTGTGTAACGGAGCCTTGTCGTTCACAGACACAGAGTTCAACTTGTATTGAAGTCTACACATTGTTTAGACCAGCGTTTCTCAAACTATGGTCCGCGGACCACCTGTGGTCCTCGAGGTCTGTCCTTGTGGTCCTTCAAAAAACACAGAAGAAAAAATAAAATTCAAACGAGTTGCGTATCACACTATAGCTTAAAATCTCAGAGTTTGTAAATGACACATGGCCATCGCCTTTCACTTTTTCTCCCAGTACTGACAAATTATGAAATTTATTTACCCTACCCGTCTATCGACTTCCCACTCTACTCTCAGCGAAAAAGAGGGATTTAAAGCACTATGAACGTGGTGTTTCTCGCTATCTTTTCCCTGCACATCTGGCGCCGTGCCTATAACCCAGCCAGAGACCACCCGAATTCATAACAGGACCAAAGTACCGAACCTTTTCATGTATTATGACTTTCTTAATAGTTTGCATATTCAAATGGTCACTTACTGTACGTCGTGCACCAATAATAGAACATGCAAAATTGCATCTTTACTTGTTGAAAATCGGGCATGTTTCTGCATTAATTATTTTATTTCTCGTTTCGCAGATGATGATACAAGACTTTTCTTCTATTAACATTAACTTAATTAGTTAATACTAATATAAAATTAATTGAATTAAATTCATTTTAAATAATTATTTTTACATTAAAATGTAAGTATATTGATATTAAAATACGCTACATAAATGATAAATTTGCTTCGAAAGAAACAAGTGTAAGGTGGTCCGCGGAACTGTTCTGACTTAAAAAAGTGGTCCCCACTTCAGAAAAGTTTGTGAAACGCTGGTTTAGACTATTTTATTTAAAGTTAACTTTTTTAAATTCACTCTAAGTCCATTCCTGTTTTGGTCCTCTAGTGTAATGTTCATATTCTACAATGTTCGCTTATATAATATCCTGCCAAGTTCCCTACTTCATTAATTAAAATATATCTTCCATTTCTTTCACTTATTGTTTTGAGTATGAAAACTCCTTACAATATTCGGGCAAATCCACAATTGAGAAATGTTCGAAAGTAATACTTAACTCATTCGTGACGTATTCAATATGTCTCAGTCTTGTATCTTATATTGTAGATACAATTCAACCCAATGTAATGGAGTTAACTTTGTACATGCAAAAAATCTATGCAGGAAAATATAAGCTATAGTCGCGACGCTGTTATTCCCGGCGTGACTCCTCCTCTTCGCTTACGTCTTAGGAAGTGAAGGCTCTATAAAGTCTAGGTAGGTAGTACCGTTCGCCATTTTTGTTCTTTCGTTGCCGAGCTACCATACGAGGAATCTATTTGCCACACCGTTAAACATTATCATGTCGTAGCCCCTATGATAATAAATCAAACGCACTGTAATCCAGCAAATAATTGAGCGGCAAATAACGTCTTCATGTGCTTTCTGCGAACGCCAACGAAAGAGCCAAAATGGCGGGCGATTATATTAAGTATTTATCAAGCCTTAAGAAATGAATAACGTCTTCCTCAGCGAATCACAAGACGCACACGTTTAAATGTAGCCGACCTGCAACGCGATTGGCTGCCGGAAGTTAGAGCGACGGGACTATAGGAAAGAAGAACACAAGCGAGGTCATCCAGACGTGGACTTGAAACATGCAATGTTTATGATTAAATTTTGGCTGGATATATCGTTGAAGATTAGGGTAATAGATTTCAACGTTGAACCGATGCACCCCACACGTGCGTGAATTTCGGAATTTATGAAGACTGGGTGCTTAGCGGCCACTAAAATGTTGGACATCACGTCACAAAAGTCCTGAATTAAAGCAAGTGCTTGAAAAGCATTACGTATAGAAGGATAAAGATTAACAACAAATTATCTGAAGGGCATTCATTAGCTGTCGACTCAAACTTAATGAAGTCCAGGACTGGAACGGAATTAGTTTCCCTAAAATTAAGTAAAAGTTATATTACCGGTTGTTCTGTATGGTTGTGAAACTTGGACTCTCACTTTGAGAGAGGAACATAGGTTAAGAGTGTTTGAGAATAAGGTTCTTAGGAAAAAATTTGGGGCTAAGAGGGATGAAGTTACAGGAGAATTGAGAAAGTTACACAACACAGAACTGCACGCATTGTATTCTTCACCTGACATAATTAGGAACATTAAATCCAGACGTTTGAGATGGGCAGGGCATGTAGCACGTATGGGCGAATCCAGAAATGCATATAGAGTGTTAGTTGGAGGTCGGAGGGATAAAGACCTTTAGGAAGGCCGAGACGTAGATGGGAGGATAATATTAAAATGGATTTGAGGGAGCTGGGATATGATGATAGAGACTGGATTAATCTTGCACAGGATAGGGACCGCTGGCGGGCTTATGTGAGGGCGGCAATGAACCTCCGGGTTCCTTAAAAGCCAGTAAGTAAGTAAAATTAAGTAAATTATACATAAAGGAAATGATTTCTTTTTACTAACGCAATGTTCTATTTTATCTGTAGCGTACAGTAATATTATAACACATTTTCTTATCAATGGCCTTACTAAAAAATATACATCGATGGATATATCATATTTAATAATATTTCCTTTGTGAACTTCAGCAATTATAGACATTCTACTATTTGTATGTATGTATGTATGTATGTATGTATGTATGTATGTATGTATATGTATGTATGTATGTATTCACACTGCAATGGGTATATACCCGGTGGCAGTGGTAAATAATTACACTCAATAATGACAATAATAAACTTATTAATTAAAAACACAATTAATAATAATACTAATAATTAATATTAACAATAATTAATAATAATAATAATTTATAATAATAATAACAATAACAACAGGGAATATCCTAAATTAAATGAAGCACGATCACTTAAAATAACATTTAAAATAAATCTAAGAACAGAGAATGGTGATACTAAACACGTTCTTCAGAAAGCGTAGCGAAGCAAGGTGGACCTGGAGACACCCCAACGGCACGACAAAAAACGAACTGGACTACATACTAACCGACAGCCTAGCAGGTGCGAGGGACATACAAGTCGTACCAAACCTGAAATTCTCGACGGATCACAGAATGGTACGTGCCACAGTGAATATAAAGAGAAACAGAAGACATTTTGGGAATGCAATAGCGAGCACAATTGACAGCTTAGATAGGCACACTTTCGGCCTTGCACTACAGGAACGACTACAAGAAATGGACCTATCCTCCCAGCGCGACCCACAGGATCTATACAACTCCATCGAAGAGGCCCTTACCCAAGCATCAATCACAGCCAGGAGAACAAATGTAACTAGAGAAAACAGTTCCAAGCTCAGCCCGTTAACAATTGCATTAATTGAACAAAGGAAGAGATTATATCCAAGCAGGGATGAAACCGAGGACAATAAAAACCAGTACGCAGAGATTGATAAGCAAACAAAAAGGGCGATCAGAAGGGACGTACGTGAACACAACACAGAGGCAGTAAGAACAATACTGGAATCATCCAAATCAACAAGACAAGCAAGAAAACAGAGAGGAAGTGGGAAGCAATGGCTGTTGGGAGCACGGGGACCCAGAGGCAACCGTCTAACAGAAAGAGAAGACATTGTGACGGCAGCCACAAACTACTACAGATCATTATACACCAGCTCAAAACAGGAAGAGAATCCAAGCGACAGTATTCAGATGAACAACGTAGACGACATCGAGGTCCCACCAATACTTCAAAGCGAGGTCAGGACAGCGATAGGGGAACTCAAATCCGGAAAAGCGCCCGGAGAAGACAACATCCACAACGAACACCTGAAACTCGGTCACGACTCCTTGCTAACACCGCTCACCGCAGTCTTCAACGAAATACTCAAATCGGAGACAGTACCCCACCAATGGAAGACAAGCAAAATTATTCTACTCCACAAAAAAGGTGCCAAGGACGACCTGAACAACTACCGTCCAATCAGCCTGATGTCAAATGTCTACAAGCTGTTCTCTAAGATAATCACAAGGAGACTCACGAAAGTACTGGATGACAACCAAGCTCCAGACCAGGCAGGATTTCGCTCAGGTTACAGCACGGTGGATCATCTACAGACAATCAACCAGGTCATAGAAAAAACGGACGAATTCAATATTCCCCTCTATCTCGCATTTATAGATTTCAAGAAAGCATTTGACTCGCTAGAACACTCCTGTGTATTACAGGCGCTGAGTAACCAGGGAGTCGAGCACAAATATATCAACATCCTAACTAAGCTCTACGGAGACTCGCACGCCATCGTGATGACAGAACGAGAAGGACAAATATTCAGAATAGGAAGAGGAGTCCGACAAGGGGATCCGATCTCACCAAAGCTATTTACTAGCCTCCTGGAAGACATATTCCGTAAGCTAAAGTGGAAGAAAAGACATGGAATCAATATAAACGGATATCGGCTGACGAACCTAAGATTCGCGGACGACATCGTACTTTTCGCTAAAAACGCCACCGACCTACAAGAGATGATACAGGAACTAAGCGATTGCAGCGCACACGCAGGCCTAAGCATGAACATGGAAAAAACCCAAGTCATGACGAACAGCCAACCACAACCAATCCAAGTCAACGCAACCAGATTACAGTACGTGGAGGAATACATCTATCTGGGCCAATTGGTCGGATTCAAAAGCTGCATGACGAGAGAACTAAAAAGAAGAATTGCATCAGCATGGAGAGCTTTCTGGTCACTGCAATTCATACTCCTTGACAAGAAACTGAACCGCAAACTAAAGCTGGAGGTGCTGCAATCCTGTATCTTCCCAACCTTACTGTACGGCTGTCAGACCTGGAAACTGACCGTGAACCAGAAGACGCAGATTCAGATCTGCCAGCGCAAAATGGAGAGGAAAATCCTAGGACTCTCCCTCAGAGACAAGATTTCCAACACCAGACTCAAGCAGATGACAAACACCAGAGACATGGCACACCAAGGGGAACGCCTGAAATGGAAATGGGGAGGCCACGTGTCGAGACTCCAAGGCTGCAGATGGGCGCATATTTCCACCACGTGGGACCCACGCATCGGGAGGCGAAACCGAGGAAGACCTGGGACCAGATGGGCGGACTTCTTCAAGAGCCTAGCTGGACCCCTGTGGTCCAGAACAGCCAAGAACCGAGAAGAATGGAGATCGCTACAGTTTGCCAGTATCGAGTGAGAGCGCAAGTGTACACACACAAACGACGAACAAAACTTATATAGAACAGAATCTACAGTCATGCGGATTAGCTCACCGCATGATCTCTAAAGAGCTCCCCTTTTAGGAGGCCATAGCCCTTCACGGGAAATCCAAAGGCTATTTCATTTCATTCATTCATTCATTCAATTTGTATCTTAAATCTAAGTTTGAACTAAAACCCACGAGTATGATATGTTCATACATGCACAAGTACCTTTCAACACTACACTCATTTCGCTGTCAACTCACTCACTGCACTGGAACTACGACACATTTCACTGATTCTATCCTGATTTCACTAACACTTCAAAAACATTTCACTGTTCAAATACTTTGCACTGCCACGATAAACTATAAAGTTTCACTGACACAACACAGTTCACTGACAACATAATTCTTCACTGATACAACACTTCCATAACAAAATATCAATTACACCCTTTGAATACTGTGTATAATTACCGTCTATTAGTAAAGCCTTTAAGCCTATTTTTAAATACATTTTTGGTTATTGGTAAACCCTTTAGTAAGTCTGCAGGTAAAGCATTCCAGTCCCTGATAGTACGATTGAGAAAAGAAAACTTTCCAGTGTCCGTCCTCTGCCTTCTCTTTATCGTGGACATTGAAGTATTGAACCTAAAATAGCGAATGTATAACTTTATGGTCACTGAAAGTGGTCATTATGTGTGTTCCACTGAAATAAATGCTGTGAAAGTATTATTAGGAACAAAATACTGATCGTTAGAATAACTACCGCCTCGTGTACCATGGAGCTCACAAGGCTACATTCAGGCGTGACAGCGATATTTTATTCCATTATCCAGCTCTCAATTCAATTTTGAACATTCATTCGGCGACGTCCAGTCTTTGTTTAACGTGCTACTCAGACGACAACCGTCTGCCTGCGTCAACAATGGGGTGAGGCATGCCATCGACCGCGGGAATAACAGACGAGTGCTTCTCCGGCGGGCGACACACACTCTGGGACCCAATCCCCTTGGGAAGCCTCGATCACAAATTTTGCCAAGCGATTCTCGCAATTCCTTCCAAAGCCAAATTCGCGTGACGACAGATTTGGGCTCTGTGTGCAAGGTGAGCGTGCTGTACTTTGCAGTCCCTCGGGAGAAGATTTGCCTCAGCTTTTCGTATCACTTCTAGTGAGGATAGCGTACTGGAGTACGTAATTATTAGAGATGGGAACGATATATCGGTTTTTACGAAATACCGATATTTTCGTTTCGATATACCGATATATCGATATCGAAATTTTGATTCAATATATCGTATAATATATCAGTTTTCTCGTAAATGTATCGATTTTTTTTGTGGAATTATAATCATTATCAACAACAACAAAATCCACACTAGACAACTTTGATAATTCTCGAGAGATGCCTCTACTGAAGGTGGATAGTTACATAATTGTGCAACCTCACTCAATACCTTGTTCTAATTGGTTGGAATTCGAATTCTGTTTAATATGCAGCAACAAATTCAAAATGCAGCGTGTGCGAACGTGAGACAGACGGGAGGTTTATCTACTACTGTTTAAATATTGTTATTAATGTTCTCCAAGATAGGAGCAACTTGCACCCTGAAAGGGAACCGTCTGACCTCAAAACGGGTATCAAAACTTTTATTTCTATATTCTGAAATGGAAAGAGAAACAAGGATTTAATACCGATGTGACATTTGTTTACGTCTATGATTTATATGCACAACCTAGTGCTGACATTCTGTTTTCTTATTATATGTTTTAGTGCATAAACATTCTATCCCTATAATCATCACCATTGTTGTTTGGAATGTTGGAGTGTAACAATAACTTGCAATGGGAACTTACTATAGAAGGATTGTATCAAATCAACTGTGAAGTTTGTTAAAACTTGTAACATTCTAAGTACGGTTTACTTACATTTAAAAATGATTACGTTGTTAACCAGAAAAGAGCATTATATCTGTGTCCTGGATTGAATCCTATATAACATTAGAATAATTGAATCGTGTTCCAATATCAAATACTCAACCATGTAGAGTTCACGTAACTTTTTCCCACTATATCATTTAAGCTCCCTTGCCTCCACCACAATTTTGTCTTAGGTCAGGACCTACATCATACGATATTGAAAATGTATTGTTTATTGTTACAATTTTACATTTATGCTTTTGACTGTTATGATGTTAATTTCAATTGTAAAGAGGAATATTAAAATTTAAGTAATTTGATTGTAATACAGTAAATGTACACCTGAAAATGCAATTTGCTTACAGAATAGCGATATATCGATAATCGTTCGATATATTGATATATTTTCTGCGATATATATCGTTTATCGAAATTAGGTTTGCAATATATCGGTATTTAATTTATTTCCTCCATCACTAGTAATTATGCACAGATCCTGGCAAATTTGCATTTAATTACATTTAAATTAATTATGAATTGTACGCAATTGATAGCAATTCTCTTTCAATAGTAGTATTGTTTTAAACAGTTGTAATTGTGAAGTTGCAAGGGGTCTGTAATAAACATGTATAACATAAAACATTACAGTAATAATTAAGATATCTTGGAGTATGGGTTCATGGTTAAAGAAAATTTTCGCAGTAAACGTATGCAGTGTTTTATCTAAAACGTTGAAATTCTAGTCACTTTCTATTCATGAAAAACATCTCGAAAAGTTAAAGGGATCCTAAAGTGCTCTCAACTCTCTATGCTGTATTAAATTAATTCATGGTAATTCGAAAGCTATCATATTGAAAGTTTATTTATACGTGAGTTGTGCATAATTTAAGTCGTTCTCCTTCAGTTACGTGCAACCCCAGCTCACATATAACAGATTACTCATCCCTATGTTAAAATCGGCAGCACTTTGAAGAGAACAACCACAAGGATCGTCACCCGTCCGCCGTAAACGAACACGAGATGGCAGTACAGTCCCTAATGCAATTCAAACAACTAGATGGCAGCACAGTAAACCTAACAAAAGTTATTACCGTCAAAGCCTATAAGGCCGAGGGTGCAACTCAGGTTTTACTTTATTCTCCCTGAACTTCAGAATACACAATCTGATCAAAGAAGAGAATCAGTATAATTCTGGCAGAACAATAATATTGATGAAAATATCTTTAGCACAGAGGGGATACCGAACTGGAGACTGCTGCCTCGATTCAGAATCAAGCTGTCTCACTAAGTTCCATCAAACATGACGATGCTTCAATAAATTCGTGATTAAAGTTCGATGTTTTTCTCGACACGTTTCAGCCGTATCATGTGGCACTCCACTTGAATATGCATTTTTATTTTAAGACATTTGGTTACAATGGTGAACCCTCTCTCCCGAAAAGCGTTGTAAAACCGCGGTAGACTATCATAGCATACGAAGTGGCTGTACAATGAAGCAGTTGTCCTAGCAGCATTCGCAGAATACAATGCAACCTTACATACATCAACGTTCTGTTGCTTGCATATACAGCAGGCGATATTATCTATTAATTCTATTAAAATGGTAATAAAATTACAACAGGCAGAATATACTATGATGTACGGCTTCGTGGTCTAGCGGTCAGTATTTCTGACTAAAATCATGAGATCCCTGGTTCGACCCTTGTCCCGACATGGTATTTTGTCCTTAAATAAATTATTATTTAATACTTTCACTAGAAGATTTTTCTAGAATTTCTGTAGGAAAAACGCGTTACTGTTTCCTTACTAGAAATATATTTTTCTGGTATACGATGTCTCTTAAAGGTCTTAAAGCTATTTACCTTAGTTATATAAAGGGCTTCTAGGCAGGAGTACCTCAGTGCCCAAGTAAAGGTGCTCAACGGTCTTCCTAGGTCTGAAGTGTGGGGAATGTAATGACGTTACAAAAACCATCAGAAAACTAAATTCAAATATTACGCACCTATTTAATACAATGCAGTGAATACCCGTATGCAACGTGTCCACAATCTGTCAAACGAACGGCTTCGAAAACGCCACGTAACTATTCACAGTAAAATATCTCTGATTATTTAAAAAAAAAAAAAAAAAAAAGTAAAGGCTCATTCACAATGAAAATTAAACATAACGTAAGCGTTAACTTAAGAATGTAAACGTTACGGTAAAATCAAGAAGTCACACCATCATTCACGATGGGAACATAAACATAACAGCAAACATACTTGGTAACCATGGAAACACAACAACGACGCCGTTTCCTCATATTCTGTCGTATACTTCAGCGCTCCACGATTGTGTTCTGTTTGCAAATCACGTAAGCATAAGTATGAAAGTTTGGAGTTTGCAAACTTTCATGTTAACGTCTTACGGTAATGTTTATGTCAATGCTTATGTGAATCATTGTGAATGATCCCATTTGGAAGCCTGGGCGCAAACTTCTGTGTTTATGTTACGGTTATGTTTAATTTTCATTGTGAATGGGCCTTAACAGAAATAATTTCCACACATCTGGAAGTTGTAGCTAAATGCCTACGTCACCGTTTACATGAATATACATTCAATGGGAAACTGCTTTAAATACAAAGAAAGTAGGTGCAGCTATCGGATTGGTATTGCTTTGCAAATCATCGTAACCAAGTAAAAACTTGACACAAATTCGTATGTGTTATATCTACAGGAATCGGTTGTGAAATACTGAAGTCGTACCTTATGAAAATAGAACGAAAAGCACAGTAAGAATGTTTGAGTCACCTCCATCATAGTAACCCATAAATCTAATAGGAATCTCCAGTAATAAATCTCAGAGTCAAGCTAATGCTGCCACAGGGCGCCCTCTATATAATACGGATTTGATCTATGCAGTTAACTGTAACGTATAAACCATTTCTAGGTAATGATTCAAATGCAATACTTAAACGTCATCATTTAAAATGTCAGATAGCGTCGCTAGGAGACGAAGTGCCCTCGCCACCACGGCCTCCTGCGACTCGCTTCCCGGAACAGACGAGAATCATGAAGCACTTCGGTTTTGAACAAACAACCCAACTCCCCCCCCCCCGTTTACAATTTGTTTGGGTCGCAATAATCCGCTGCGACCCAGGAAATCACAACCGTGACCCATGTTTGCCCACTCCATGGCCTGGCGCTTCAATCCACGATGAATACAAGATCCATAGGGCAGCAACAACTACATATTCCACGAAAGCGGGAAGACCGATATCTCGTCCTTTCTTTCAAAACAGGGATTCAGATTCAGTCAAGATACTGTCAAGAAGCGAAATCTGTCCTCTATCCAACTGTATAACTTAACTCTTATAGTTTCCGTGGTGTAATAAGAGTTTCAATTTAGGCACTTTTAGGACATTCGAAAACTTTACGTCAAAACAAAACGGTAAAACAGATTAAGGTGGAAAGAGAAATATAGGAAACTAGTGGCTTGTGCAGCAAATGCTGCAGACAAAGTTCATTAGACGTTCAAATAAACATTTTTTAGATTCATTTTCAATGAAGAATACCAGACATCCTGAAAATTATTTGCTTCCATAATAATGAAACATACTCCCTCTGAATGGTTTTTTATGCCAAATACTTTTTCTTGAACCTATACACCTTCAGTTTTTTAGTTTGAACGCGAAAACGCAAGTATCAATGTCAGGACGATCAGTCGGTTTTGCCTGTGAGAGTAAAGCAGTAGCTATTTCAGGTCATTGCGGATTGTAGGTGAAAGTTAAAAAAAAAAACTGTCAGGTTTGCTATGCTTTCAAACAATAGACATAGCATCTTGGTATAGCTCCTGCATGTTTCGTAAACTACTTTGAAATGTAAAGGATAAAATCATGTTATCCTGCTAAGAGATCTCGCTGAAATGATCGGGAGACTACAAAATCTTGTAGGCCTCATATTTTATCAGTAAGTAATACCTTTTGGTCTTTCCTTAGGAACTCTAATTTTTGCGCTCTCTCGAGCCAATACTGAAGAGAACCACGCATGTAAATATCTACACCATACCGCCATTAAATATATGAAAAAGACCCAACCCCACTTGATTAATAACTATAAAAATATTTGAATTTTAATAACAGTATCATTATCTTACGTAAGTTTTATAGTTTTCAGTAACATATACTATATAGCCGCCACTCAGTAAATTATATAAATCAAAACCTAATTTAAGTTATTCTCTACATCTACTTATAGAACCCAAAAACGTTTCACTTTCATATCATCAATATAGCATTAATAAGTATAATTAATGAAAAATAGTCACATCGTGGCATTAACTATAATAATATTTTATTTCTAATGGTAATAATGTTATCAAACCACCTCAAGTTTTGTAGATTTTAATATCCAATACACAGCTGTACTAAGAAAATTACACACCGCAGAATCAGATCTGTAAATTATTTTTAGTAAGTCTTGAAGTTTTTAATAACCAATTTAATTTGAGATCTAAATATGCCAGCATTCTTGCAGATCATGGCCTTCATGTAATATTGTTTACTGTAGTGTGTTTTGTTTTATTCTGAAACGCAATTAGTTAGTGACGACAGATGGATTTTAGAAAATAGGAAAATTATGTTGAAAAATTGACATTTCACTGAAAACTCCTTTTTTTTCTGAAAAACTTTGGAATTCCAAGCTTCAAAATTAGGGGTCATTTATGAAAATCCGTTCAGCCGTTTTCCCGTAATTTCCATTACCAGTTCAAATTATATATAGATCTAATGAAATAACAAATTATTCAAGCACCTCTTTTTAACTACTTTCCATCTATTGCGGTGTAGCGAGTTCTCTGTACAGTGCTAACACCAGACTGACTATGAAGGCCTACCTAACCGTCTGGGCAGCACGATGGAGAATCACCGCGGAAACGTCACAGAAAAGTACAAGACAAAGGACAAACATCCAGCCCTGTGGACGGAAGGTACATCTCCATTACCCACGCCGGAAGTCGAAACACGGACCGCTTGGATGGGAAGCGCAGACAGATCATTACAATGAACAACACGAGAAGGATACAACAAAGAGTCCACACCTGTGGAGTAACGGTCAGCGCGTCTGGCCGCGAAACCAGGTGGCCCGGGTTCGAATGCCGGTCGGTACAAGTTACCTGGTTGAGGTTTTTTCCGGGGTTTTCCCTCAACCCAATACAAGCAAATGCTGGGTAACTTTCGGTGCTGGACCCCGGACTCATTTCACCTTCATTTCATTCAGACACTAAATAACCTAGATGTTGATACAGCGTCGTAAAATAACCCAACAAAATAAATACAACAAAGAAGACGAGGGCAAACCAGCATCGCTAAAGAAACAACAGTGTGGACAAAAACATTAATGTCCAGCGAAAATATTAATTTCCATGCTGTGAAGAAAGAAGATAAAAAAATTAAGTGATATGAAAGACAGAAATTAAAATAGATTAAAGAAAGAAAATGTGACAGTTCTTGCAATGAACAGCAGCGTCGCTTTAAGAGGCTAGGCTACTGTTTATTCCTTTCTTCTTCCGTTTTAAGAGGCGCGTCCATAAAGTAACTTACCCACTCGTCCCACAGCTAGCAAACAATATGTTGCGCGGAGCGACTGCGTGTACGTGATGGAGTAATGTCCTGGCATGGCGCATGCGCTAGCGGAACTTCCCGAGTGCTCTCAGTAGCGTCGTTGCATCGGTTGAAAATGGACCTTCCTATTCCAGCTCCCGCCGCGTGAAGTGCGGTCAGTGATAGAGTTTTTGAATGCAAAGGGCATAGCGCCGATTGAAATTGTTCGAGAGCTGTGCCAGGTCTATGGGCAAGCAGATGGTGCGTTGCTGCTGCAGACAATTTTCAGCAGGACGCCAAAATGTGCAGTGGGAGGCCAACCATCATCACAGACGACCTTGTGGAGCAACGCACCATCTGCTTGCTTATGACGTTAGGCCCAACTGACAGCTGACGATCAATTTCAATCGGCGCTATGTCCTGTGCATTCAAAACCTTTATCACTGACCGCACTTCACGCGGCGGGAGCTGGAATAAGAACGTCCATATTCAACCAATGCAACGAAGCTACTGAGAGCACTCGGGAAGTTCCGCTAGCGCATGCGCCATGCCAGGACATCACTCTATCACGTACACGCAGTCGCTTCGCGCAACATATGGTTTGCTAGCTGTGGGACGAGTGGGAAAGTTACTTTATGGACGCGCCTCGTATCTTCCCTGGAGTACCGACTTACAGACCACTGCCTTGTAGGGAAGGAGATACTGTATCTGAATCCACAGTAGATATTACGCATTCCGACATCCATTGATGTGGTATTGACACAACTAAAGACCACCTCAGAGACATCACAAGACAACATACAACCATCCAGTCCCGTAGACGGAGGTAAATTTCTTTCTCCTCGTACATCGGGGAGAGAACATTCACACAAAACAGTTAACGAACTGGGGGAAGGAAACCACAAGCTAATGAATATGAACCACGGACAGCCCACAGGGAACAGAGAAGGCTCTGGATACCAACTTGAGACGTGTAACAGCTTATGAAACAAGAGAAAGTGTGACGAGCGTGGAGGTAGAATCCATGTTGCCATGAATGGTAGAATACCCCTGTGTACCGATAGCCCGTCACACAAATTGCAGCTTACTCCGGTGTTCTTCCAGACAGCCACGTCACCTTACGGACTTCCACCAAGCTATAAAATATTCCAATAAAACAGATGCGATGTCAATGGAATCATGAAGTTTATAGATGTATGCGAACGCCAACTTACAATTTTGACTGCAGACGCTTGCTAGCATCCTCGTTCAAGACAAAGGAAAAACAGTAAAATGGAGACACATAAAGACGACAGCATTGAAAATTGCAGTACCTATGTACGCAAAATAAAAGCGAAATAACAATCTGTATTAAACAAAGGTATGGCGTTAAATGAGCCCCACTGAAAATTCCAAACATTACACAGCACATTAAATGATGTAGCTTCTGCGTAAAAGGAACTCTCTTAATTCTTAAACATTCCCTGCACATTACGTCGGTTCAATATTGAATGGCTAGTGCAATGTTTCTAATGAAATTCACAGGAAAACTCTGTAAGCTGTTAAATTCACAGAAATCATAAGCATTTCATTTAATGTCGCCACAACGGTGAAGTTAACCTTCCAGACTATTAAACTGTGAACACTGCATAGAAAGAACTTCTTGGAGATATCAGTGATCATCAAAGGTAAGGATAAATACACAGTCTGTCTGGGTAGCGTATTCGGTATAGCGCTGGCCTTCTATGCTCGAGGTTGCGGGTTCAATCCCGGCCCAGGCCGATGGCATTTAAATGCGCGTCAGGTTCATGTCAGTAGATTTACTACGGGCCAAAATTCCGGCACACCGGCGACGCTGATATAATCTTGGCAGTTGCGATCGCCGTTAAATAAACCATAATTACAATTATAATACATAACTAGATTTCTGTTTCATTAAAAGATATTCTCCCTTAAAGATTACTTCACAATAAGCAGCCATAAAAGCGCAGCATGTATTGGTTTTCCACAAATCTTGCATTGTAATGACAATTTTCAAAATATTAAGATGTGAATGCAGAAAATATAAAAGTGCGATGTTTTAAACCAGAATGCATTTTTGACAGCATGATGCCGTCACTAGTTAATAAATAATGGTATGACGTTAAGTACGCTGCGTATAAAATTCCGAAAGTATATCAAATAATAAGCGATGTGACTATCTGCATTAAACAGTAGTTCTATGATGTTAAGTGGATCACATTGAAAAATGTAAAAAATATATTTCACAAAAATTTGTAACAGAGAAGTGATTATATCGACTTTGGCTTAAGACTGTTCATAGAATAATATTATAAAAATTTGCCTTTTAAAAACACACAGACTGGACTTGTAATATCGAATTATTACGGGATGCAAATTAATGTCTCCCAGAGAAAAAACAACTGAATATCGGTACTTTATAACTCCGCTTAGCAGACTTCCTATACAAATTAAGAAAATGTCTAATATTGTAAAATTGAAGGAAATGCAGCTTTGTAAGTTTTTCCTCAGAATGATGTGTCAATAATATTGTGCAAATTAACAATACAATATTAACTTTGTTGAACTTTAAATAAAAATCATAGCAAGTATAAAGACGGCACAGAAATATTTCATAACACTAGGCGATATATTATGTTACCGCTCTCACTTGACCCGAAATTCAATACAAAATATGGGAAAGTTTATTCTTTATAAAATGAACGAGATTATATAATCAATTTACTAAAATAAATCCAGAATTAAATAACCTTGATAACGTTTTCAACAAGAGAATTAAATACCATGTTTTCTTAAACTGAAAATGTCCATTACTTAACATTTTTGTATAGGCATTTTTCCTTTCTTTTTTCAAGCCAGTTTTTCCTACTTAAAATTATAATTGCCACTTAACTCTTAGTATTATTTTATGTAACGAACTGCTCCAGCACGAACATTTGCTGTTTTGCGTGCAGACTATACGTTATTTTAAATTTGAAGAGTCCACTGCAAGAATGATGGATGTCATTTGGAATACATTTTGCAGGAGAAGCAATTGAAAGTTTGAAATGCTTAGCGCTCAAAGCTTAACTGTGATTTTCCGATCATTACTGGACAATGACTATCAGTGTTAATGCCATAAAACTCTGTATCTACATTATATATGTCTTAAGCTATGCATTGACAGTCTTGGTTCACTTTCGACAAGAAAGTGACATCTATCATCCTTGCAGTGGACTCTTCATATGTATGTGTAATTTCAATAAACTTAAGATTTCAACTGTAGTTAGCAATAATTTTCTTTCGATTCCCGGCAGTCCCAAATCATCGGAAGGACGTTGATCCAAATTCAGCTTCCTCATTTAAAAACACTTTCACTAATAGAATGACAAGTAAAGTAATGTGGGATTTGAACTCAGCAGCTATTTCAAGATGTAACTTATTGTAACGGAAGAGAAAAAAATGATAAACAAAAATCAGTTCGAGAATCGAACCAGAAAATTCAGAATACGAAATTATATCGCAATACCAATAAATTCATTTTGTGCGAGATCGTGCGTATTTGCTTGTTTTCCGCACAGAACCAATACGCGGGAAGTGTGAAATACCACATTCAGTATTCCCAACGTAACACACATAACAATTTCCCTCTTCTTACCGCTTAAGCGCGACATTCATTTTACTGCTTTGGGCTTTTAACATATTATTTTAGAGACGTTTAACATAGTAATAATTATAAATTGGAAACTTACCACTGCAATTTCACCTAAATTGCAATGTTAATTATTGTTTTTAAATATTTGCAAAATTAAGTAAAGTCTACTACTCCACGAAACTTATTGCATTCCTCATACAAGTAACATTAAGGAAGCCGTGAAAAAATCAACAATATTCCAGATGCGGATGTTATTACTGCAATATGTTATATAAATAATATTGTTAAAATATTAAAATGAAAAATAAATCATTACATAACCTTACCGTTTGTTTTAAGTTCGCATTTATAGACTGGGGGAAAAAAAAGACAGACGTATATCACGGCCTGCTGGAGTATAGTAAACACAAATATTTTATAGCAACAATGTTGAAGAAAGATATTTTGGTGTTCCGAAGTTGCCGTCATTAAACAGAAACCAAAATGGAGATTTCATTGCAACTAATTAGAAATTCGTCTTTCAGGTATGTAATAAACGATCTTCGCACAAAATAATGTACGATACACGAGCGGTATGTTTGTTTTCATGTTCTCAGAAATTAAAAAAGCTCAACTACGTTTCGCTTTTTCAATCTTTTCCTCGACCATGAAAACGTCAACTTACCGCTCTTGTAACGCATATTGCTATTGTATTTTATCAAAAGCTTGTGATTGTGAAGTGGAAGAAAACACGGCTGGCGTGAAGGGAGACAGGATCCGCAGCCAACCGGAAATACGGCAAGAAAATTGGACCGCATGTTGAGCGGCTGTTTGTAGACGCCGGCAGCGCAAAGGAATTCAATTTCTAAGCCACATGTCGCACCTCAGCAGGAAACAACGAGTGTGGAGAAACATTGGGACCGCCCCCATCCGACGAGGACTGAACACGCCGACTGCAATGCTCAGACCGACCCTATTACGCTGCCACTCCGGCACAAATTATTAACGTCTTTGTACGACACTGAAGTGAGAGTTCCCACGGACTCAAATATCGAACGTCTTTGTACGACACTGAAGTGAGAGTTCCCACGGGCTCAAATATCGAACGTCTTTGTACGACACTGAAGTGAGAGTTCCCACGGGCTCAAATACCGAACGTCTTTGTACGACACTGAAGTGAGAGTTCCCACGGGCTCAAATATCGAACGTCTTTGTACGACACTGAAGTGAGAGTTCCCACGGGCTCAAATACTGAACGTCTTTGTACGACACTGAAGTGAGAGTTCCCACGGGCTCAAATACCGAACGTCTTTGTACGACACTGAAGTGAGAGTTCCCACGGGCTCAAATATCGAACGTCTTTGTACGACACTGAAGTGAGAGTTCCCACGGGCTCAAATATCGAACGTCTTTGTACGACACTGAAGTGAGAGTTGCAGTAACATAATATAAATGAAAGCTTGAATATGATTTATATCGCTAAAGACGGATAACATTATAAATTATAACTTGAATATTATTTATATCGCTAACGAACAATAATATAAAATGACAACAATGTTAGTTGATATCTTCATCTTTATCATCTGATGTGTGGCAATGTACAATAAGGTGATTTTAAACGTGTCGAAATGAATCTTCATCTCCTTTTCGCGAAACAACGTTTATATCGAGTCTCTCAACGTCACAGAATGCGAATTTTAAATACTGCACATCGT
Organism: Periplaneta americana; assembly: GCF_040183065.1. Taxonomy (NCBI): domain Eukaryota; kingdom Metazoa; phylum Arthropoda; class Insecta; order Blattodea; family Blattidae; genus Periplaneta; species Periplaneta americana. Next base: position 691,041 of record NC_091130.1, on the reverse strand, counting down.
GATTCGAGCGATATAGCTTGCTTTTTTTCTCGAATTTGCAAAGCATCATTTATAATACTACAGATTGCTTATTAGCCAGGATTTTTTTTAATGTATGCTGGTTTTGAAGACGTTGAGTTAATATTTCCACATACCTCCGCTACATATTATATTCGTTGAGTCCAGATGACTTCGTAACGTTTTTGTTAGGATCTGTTGGACTTCGGAGATCTCGTTTGTGTATTTTAATAAAGTTTTTGAAATGAGAATTTTTAGCCCTAGAAAACGGAATATTAGCAGATACCATCATTTCACTTTCATTGAAAACATTCAGACTGTGTTGCTGAAAGTGCTTCTTCACTCCCTTGCTCACAAATTAACATTTTACATTTACTTTATATAATTACAATGGCGTTCTATCTTACACAAGTTACGTAGTATTGTTTCTCCTTTTACTGTGAAGTGCAGACTTTAAATTTCTCTATAAGCACATTCAGTTCGGAAATGCGTAATTTTGCTTGTTCCACCTTAAATTGCAATGCACGTTCTGTAAGGTATGGAACTGTTCACTTAATAAAACACTTCAGTACTGTTACTGAAACAAGACTGTATCCCCTGACGTCAAATACCCTAACTTCCGTCGTGGTTATGCTGATACCACAGTCTAGTATATACAGTCACGAAGCTCAATATGTAGGAAATATGCATCCATAGATAGTTGTTAATCACTAGGATCGCTACTATCGCCTCATTACAGACAATGCGAAATAGTACCGGCAGACTCTCTTGTTCCTAGTACCCTCAACAACTCAAACTTCGTGACTGTATATACTAGGCTGTGCTGACACCTTTAGTAAGGAGTTGTTTCATCTCTAGTTTTCATCAGTTGCAATACTGGATGTACTGTATGCGTAGTGAAGTGTCGGCTCCAATAATGCACATCTTAAATGTAAGTAATAATTCATATTCATTTAAATCGATAAGTATATGATTATGTCTCGTGATCCGAATATTGTACGAAATGGAACTATAAAAGTTGGAGATTTATCCTTCGAAGAGGTGGAAAAATTCAAATAGCAACAACAACAAATATAAATAACACTCGGGAGGAAATTAAACGCAGAATAAATATGGGAAATGCCTGTTATTATTTTGTTGAGAAGCTTTTATCATCTAGTCTGCTGTCAAAAAATCTGAAAGTTAGAATTTATAAAACAGTTATAATACCGGTTGTTCCTTATGGTTGTGAAACTTGGACTCTCACTTTGAGAGAGGAACATAGATTGAGGGTTTTTGAGAATAAAGTTCTTAGGAAAATATTTGGGGCTAAGAGGGATGAAGTTACAGGAGAATGGAGAAAGTTACACAACACAGAACTGCACTCATTTTATCCTTCACCTGACATAATTAGGAACATTAAATCCAGACGTTTGAGATGGGCAGGGCATGTAGCACGTATAGGCGAATCCAGAAATGCATAGAATGTGTTAGTTGGGAGGCCAGAGGGAAAAAGACTTTTGGGGAGGCCGAGACGTGAAGATAATATTAAAATGGATTTGAGGGAGGTGGGATATGATGGTAGAGACTGGATTCATCTTGCACAGGATAGAGACCAATGGCGGGCTTATGTGAGGGCGGCAATGAACCTCAGGGTTCCTTAAAAGCCAGTAAGTAATAGTAGTAAGTATGCCTCATTCTGATTTAGTAGGGCTATATTCAAACACTGTTTGACAGAATATAAAACAGAGGTTAATTGCTTGTAACTAGCGTATGTACCTAATTTACTTGCAATGCAGTCGTATATAAAGTGTTGTTCCATTTAACTTCTCTAATAAAGATGGCTGTCGCCAACTCCAAGTTTATCTGTAGGAAATGCGCTTGTAGCGGTCCACAGTGACAGCACAGATACGGAAGTGGGCGAACCCACAACTGTGTGGGCCTCAATCTCTCATTTCGTGTCGTCGTCACAAAAGCCACGTCAGGGCCTGCAACAGTTGAGGCTAGAAGTGCGGTGATGAAGATGAGAAAGAAAATAAGGGGAACAACAGAACTGAAAGGGCTGGGAGGCAGGACGATTGGAGGGAAGGAAAAGCTATACGTATGGAGTAGGGAAAGGGATGGGTAAGGAAGATAGAGGAAAGTAGGGGGAAGAATAAGGGAGGCAGGAAACACAAATAATGAATGAAATGATATATACGCAAGCAAAGGAAGAAGAAGACAAGATAGTAGCGCACCTTTCCTTCTACAAATCCATCCAGCTCTCCATTGTTCTTCCCTTCTACACATCAACTGTTCTATCCTTCTAGACCATACCTGCACAAACAGCGCTCAACGAGCGCGCGCGCTCTTTCAGAGCGGGAGAGCTGTGTTTACCGCTCGCCGAAACGGAGAGGAAGATACGTCAGAATGACATAGACTCGCTACAGGTAGAGGAGATGGAAACGACCACTCAGCTATCTAGTGGAGTGCAGTGTGTAGGCCTATTCTCAGTAACTGTTTCACGTTGCTTACCTACTGCTACAGTACAGTATGGAGGAATCTAAAAGACGGAACATAACATTTAACATTTAACGATTTACAGCTCGAACTTATTGATCTTCAATGTGACCTAAGGGCTAAAGATCGTTTGAATAATACTACTACCCTGGTTGAGTTTTACAAGACTAAACATTAGCAATAATATCCACGACTACACAGGCTGGCTGTGAAAATGATTGCTATGTTTGGCTCAACATTTATATTTGTGAGCAACTGTTTTCTATAATCAACTTTAATAAAGGCAGACATCGAACATCTGTAACTGATGTTTCATTACGATCAGTAGGCTACTGTTCCTTTCAGCTGCCAACAGCATAAAACCCTGTTTTTATATACTGAAAAATAAAAATATAACAAAATGTATATTGTATATTTAAGAAGCTATAGAATTTCTATTATTTCTGTAAAATAAATATTTATTTATTAATTAATAATAGTCCAAGATAGTTTTGCAAACACTGAACGGGAATTCATTTCATAAACACTTGTAATAGTACTTTCTTTTGTGTATATTTTGTACGAGATCACCCCTTCTTCCAGTCCACCCTTATACAGAGCGCAGCTAATATCTGCATTCCGCTCATGAGCTGTGAGCCGGCTCGGAGAGCGCAAATCTTGTGCAGGCCTGTTCTAGATCATAGATGGGCATCGTGCCTCACTTGAGAATTTGTGCCTCACTGACCTTCACAGACCTTATCGCTCTGAGTGACATCTTCACAGTCCCCGTTCCTCCCTCACGTAGCTCCTAGGCGTGGGCAGGTTCTATATCAGTTTCATAAGCAATATCAGTGGTGGCATAATGGCATTATCATAGCAGTGTGTACGCGATTGAAAACGATTATTTCATGAGAAATGGGAGGAAGAGTTTTTTTTGCTGTTTAGAAGGGGAGAACATACGATGTATGTTATGCTCGAAAATCCTATTAGGCATTAATAAATTTAATATACAACGACATTACTCCCTATGTCATAAATAACATGCTGAATTAGAAGGTAAGACAAATTAAATGTTATTTTTCGTACTATTCCGAAGAAAATTTATGATCTTAACATTTGCATAGTATACTAAATACGACATTATACCTTAAACATGCTGCATTAAAAGGTACGAGGAATTAAATGTTGTTTGTACGTATTATTTCCAAAAGAAATTCATAAAAAATATATCAAATGTGCGTAGAAAACGAAATATGATTTTCTGAAGTTATTTGAGGTCGAGAACGTGAAAATCTATTAAGTAATCTTGAGAAACGCCAGAATATTCAAGAAAATAAACGTAGACAACGTGATGGAATATTATTGGCTAGTTACGCAATTTCTCGCCTGTGATTTAAATCAATTCAGCGACGGAGAAACAGTAAAGAGCTTTATGATTAAAGCTGCCGAATTAATTTGCCAAATTGAATAAAAGTTTTTGAGTCTCTCACGTTAACCAAGCGCTTTCCTAATAATTCGCCACTGACCGCCTTAGCGATTACGATAAGGTGACGCAGGTCACAGCAGTTTATATTTCCCATCCTACTCTGCAGTCTCCTCTCCTAGTAAACAAACTATTTCAGAGTGCCTCACGTAACCGAAAACTGTGTCCCTGTATGTATCCAGAATCTAGATAGTCATTCGTCCTTTCATACATCCATATCTTTATCATCTTCCCTTCTAAATTCATCAACCCCTCCACTCTACCTTCCTTTAGACATCTCCAATCTTTTCCTTCCCTATATTCATCTCTGCAATCTTTTTTCCTTCTATAATTCTATCGCTCCAATCTTTTCCTTCTATACATCCATCTTTCCAGTCGTTTTCCTTTTATACATTCACCCCCCTCCCATTATCCTTTCCTTTTTACATTAATCTCTCCAATCTTTTCCTTCTACACATCAATCACTCAACGTGTTTCCTTCTAAACATTCATGCTTCATTTACCCTTTCTATTTAACCATGTTCTTTCTGTTTTTATCCTCAACATTCCCTTCTTCCTTCTGTGTTCTTCTATCCTTCCTGCATCAATTCCCCGTCCCTACAGCTTCTATCTACCTGTCTCACATTTTATCGCTAGAACTATTAAGCCATTTCAGTGTTGTGGAATTAATTACGTCATATGATGTGTGCAACCATCTCTGTTATGAGTTATGACGTATCTCTGTGCGTGTCTGTCCAATAATTCGTCTAGCAGACAATTCCTACAAATTCCCTTCAGCAAATTTAATTAACTTCAGCTTACGTCCATGAAAATCTACACGAAACAAGTGAACATCGAGTTCAACAAAATTCCTGTTTGCGGTAGTTACACGTGTTGGCTGCAATGGAATAAAATTAAGGGAATCAGCAACACGCCGTCACGTGACGAACTGGGACCTCAAGGGAGCTTCGATTAAAGAATAGTCAGGAAGGGGACCGTATCCGTCCATTCATTGCTTGACGACAGGAAACGGGTTCGAAGCCAGGCAAGACAAAGTCTACTTTTAGGATTCTCAGAATTAAAACAATATTCTTCAAAACTAATTATTAATTAATTAATTAATCAACATTGTAAAATGCCTTCTCGGTCGGCCAACCACAAGCAAGTCATTCTGAGGCTTTCTTTTCAAGTTCAAAAACTTGTCGAGGCACGTTATTGCACATCACAAGAGCACTGATCATGTTTATTATTCATTATCTTTGACTCTGCATTTAGGCGTGTCGAAGTGATCCTCCTTCCTGAGATCATGAGAGAGTGAACATTTTGTAACTACACACAATTGCTTCAAGGATGTATAATCCACTTATAATCATGATTTCCTCTTTTATAAATAAAGCAATTGAAGATGATCCTTACCGCTCCTTGAAGAACTGAATGTGGTAACTAGATTATCTACCTACCTACCTACCTACCTACCTACCTACCTATCTATCACTTTACACTTGAGCTACATTAGGCATTGCAGCCCGAAAGAGCAGAAGCTCGTGCTCGGGCGCAGTTCAGATCAGTTATACAAAATATATCACAAAATTAAGAGAGTTCATTGAGCACAACAACATTAATGAATTAGGAAATTAGGAAGTCATACTTTGCAATGTCCAGGAAATAAAAAAAAATAAGATGTCCTAACATATTGCTGTGAAACATGTTTTAAATGTCTCAATTAATCAACCAACCTTGATAATGTGTCTTTCCCAGGTTAATGGGGATTCCAAGAAAAATCCACAGCATCTTCACTCTACTAGAAATATCAATACATTTCAATGGAGAAGTTTACTCGTCTAGTAAAAACCACTCAAAACATGATTTGGCGATTGAAAACACTATATTCATCAAATTTTCCACATCATCTAAATCTTTGAATCTAAGGGAGATAGTTGTATCATCAGTAAGCGTCCACACCTGTGGAGTAACGGTTAACGCGTCTGGCCCGGGTTCGATTCCCGGTCGGGGCAAGTTACCTGGTTGAGGTTTTTCCGGGGTTTTCCCTCAACCCAGTTTGAGCAAATACTGGGTAACTTTCGATGCTGGACCCCGGACTCATTCCACCGGCATTATCACCTTCATCTCATTCTGACGCTAAATAACTTAGGATGTTGAAAAAGCGTCGTAAAATAACCCAATAAAATAAAAATAAAAAATCATCAGTAAGCCTATTTATGACAGAATGAAGAGGTAGGCTGTATTAACCGGTAAATCATTAACGGAAATTAAAAATAAAACTGGTCCCAAAACTGAACCCTGATGTATACGCGTACATAAGAATGTATGGTGATTGTTATGATAATGGCGATTGTGGTGATGATGGAGATAGAGCCGGATGCAACTAAGAGGAGAAAATGTCCTCGTCGGTATTTTAATATCGTCTTCAGCGTCCGACTGGCTGCACATGAAGAGCAACATCGCTGAACAGGGTCTCAGAAACCGTGAGTCCGTATCAAACCGAGGGCCAGTAAGTAAGTAATAAAAAAGAAGCAACAGAGGGTTGTCCGTTGCCCCCAGCAGCTCGCCATGCACTTCTCGTTAAGAATTCTGAACAGGTCGACAGTCCCACCAAGGACTCAGATCAGACAAACAGAATTCATTATGTGATATATAAAATTAAGGAGGGTATAGGGAGTTCAGAATCACAAATAATTTTGTGCGAGATCGTGCGTATTTGCTTGTTTTCCGCACAGAACCAATACGCGGTAAGTGTGAAATACCACATTCAGTATTCCCAACGTAACACACATAACAATTTCCCTCTTCTTACCGCTTAAGCGCGACATTCATTTTACTGCTTTAGGCTTTTAACATATTATTTTTAGAGACGTTTAACATAGTAATAATTATAAATTGGAAACTTACCACTGCAATTTCACCTAAATTGCAATATTAATTATTGTTTTTAATTATTTGCAAAAATTAAGTAAAGTCTACTACTCCACGAAACTTATTGCATTCCTCATACAAGTAACATTAAGGAAGCCGTGAAAAAATCAACAAGATTCCAGATGCCGATGTTATTACTGCAATATGTTATATAAATAATAGTGTTAAAATATTGAAATGAAAAATAAATCATTACATAACCTTACCGTTTGTTTTAAGTTCGCATTTATAGACTGAGGGAAAAAAAAGACAGAAGTATATTACGGCCTGCTGGAGTATAGTAAACACAGAAAACATTTTATAGCAACAATGTTGAAGAAAGATATTTTGGTTTTCCGAAGTTGCCGTCATTAAACAGAAACCAACATGGAGATTTCATTTCAACTAATTAGAAATTCGTCTTTCAGGTATGTAATAAACGATCTTCGCACAAAATAATGTACGATACACGAGCGGTATGTTTGTTTTCATGTTCTCGGAAATTAAAAAAGCTCAACTACGTTTCGCTTTTTCAATCTTTTCCTCGACCATGAAAACGTCAACATACCGCTCTTGTAACGTATATTACTATTCTACATTTTAATGTAACATAGCAGATATACAGGGACATCATTTTATTTTTACTTCAATTTTTATTGTACCTGAGTTTTTGAATGTACTTCACTCCCAACCCTTCTACTAATGAAGTTCAACCGTCCTCCCCACAGATCCAAGATTGCATATACAGTCATAGTAGCCTTACGGTCATAGTAAACAGTACGTTCCAAAAATATGTTCGCGTTTTCCAGTGACGAAAGAGCTTTCAATATTAAATCATTTTCGCACAGGTACTGTCGTCCATTTGCCTACGTCGTATCCCGGTTTCCCCCACCAGCTTTTATTCGCCAGCTAGTGGCTGGGCTGTCTTAGCTCTTTTCTGAGAACATTAATTTCTGTTAGGAATTGAACGTTTACGTAATATTATACAAATGTTTAAAATAACTTAAATATAAGGGCCTCGTTAAGTAATTAACTGTCACGTGATTTCCCCCCTTTCTAAAATCCTGCGACATAACCACTTGGACGGACAGTAGATAGCATGTCTGAGTAATTTTATCTTTTCGGATCGGGCAGAAGTGAAGATTGAATTTACAGTACGTAAGGTACTCTTTTATAGAGTAGGTACAGAATTATTTCAACATGAGTTACTAGTACGAAAGACGAAACTGGTAATTGGGATTAGGTACAATAATCTATAGTGCGATAATATGCACATTAGAACTGAAGCCTGTATCGAAATTAACGGCCACCATTTAAAAAAATGTGTTTAAATATCCATATTATGATTATTTTTCAATTTAACTTCATTCTCTATATTGTACGCTAATGTGCATAATGAATGCGTCCGCATGGACAGCTCAGTTCGTGAGTAAAAACACTCATTGTTAATACAGTACTGTACTTTGATTAAACAAAAACCTAATGGAAATGATCAAACTCAAAAGCGCGATATTTCCTAGTTTACGTAAATGGATGAACTACTTTTCTTCCCTCCTATACCTAGTAAAGTGATTTGTTTGTATATTACGCCAGTATCATCGAACTGCAGTCGTGGAAGGGGTAGCAAACGGCGTTGATCCAGAGGTATAGCTAAGTTAATATTAAAAATGTTAGTAAAAATAAAATGATGTCCCTGTACATACGAACTAAAATATGTGCAAAGAACTCAAACGAAAGCATTGAAGGGCAGAGAACTGGAGCCTCAACAACAAAGTGAGTGCGTTGCCAATGCGACGAAGATCGGGCCGAAACGTCTGCTAATTTCACGAATACAGCAGAATATACAGGGGAAGTCAAATATTCCTGCGAATGAGACGATAGTGTACACTTAAATGAATAGAAAATCTATCCCTATTACGTTTTGTAATTAAATGTAAGGTTAATTAGAAAATTAAGGTGGAAGTTTCAGCAGCCCGGCAACATCGCCGCTCACGCAGCGCTCTTTCTTCTCGTAATACACATGTGAGAGGTCAACGAACTCAGGTCTGGCTCCCTAGGTGAACCTCCCACTCTGACTACAACGTTGCAATCTGTTCGCATCGTTCAGGGGCTTCAAATTAGCGGTTTTTAAATTAAATTTACAGGAATACCGTCCACGCTATTGCAATACGCCAAACAAATAAATGAATCTTCATTAGATTTTCTATCGCTATGTACAAAAATCATGATCTTATTCGCAATAGTTACCGAATAGGAGAGAGTTAAACATTTGGGGAAAAAACAACACGAACTAATCGCTCTGGAAATCTGAACTTCCACGCAGCATAAACCTCAGAGAAAGGACTTGAAGTTAAGCTTCAACTGCAGAAGTCAGATGGAAGGTAACTTACCTTGGCACTGGATAAACACACGCCGAATGAAACAACAAAACCCACAAATAAATAGCGCGATTCATATCGTCTGTCATTTAGTTATAAATAACAGGTTGCAATGCTACGAAGTGCCATAACACCATATACCTTACTATAATAATACCGGACAGCTGTATACTAGCAGCATTGGCGTGAGTGCGAAAAATCGCGGACCTGACATCTAGCGGAGGGGGATGGAATTACGTACACATACACAAATATTAACATAGCGAGATTCGGACTATTGTTTAAAACGTGAGTTACTAATGTGGAATTATATATGAAACACTTAAGAAATGTTGAATAGTATTTAATGTAAAATTATTATCTTATATCAAAGCCGCATATTATGAGAAATATTGCATACTTCATATTACTTTCCGTAATTAATTGTTACGTATTTTTTCTTTGGTTTACCGAGACAAAATCAATCTGATATTAGGAATGAATTTACAGTAATGTTTTATATACGCATTGCTGACAACTGCAAAGATAAAATTGATAGTAAGCTGATGCTTGTAATAATTAGTAAAGGCATGCGGACAACAATAAAGCTTAATTTGATAAAACCTTAAAATCCAATACATTTTAACTTCTATTCATTTATTAGGTCTAAATAAAAAAACTAATTTGTATTTTTCTATCAACACAAAGACGAAGGAATTAGGCCTACTAAAGAATGTTGTTGACTCACGTTTTATGAACTGTCGGAAATCGAAAGTACGATTTGGACCAATTTGTAATGGTGCAATTGTGACAATTATAAACAGCACATGTACACCCTGACATTTTAACACAGTACTAATTCATAAACTATTAACAAATTAACTAGCCCAGCAACAATATACATTGCAGTTGATTACAGCTTGTTTCGCGAGTATCTCCACACCGGCAGGTAGGCAGCAGCACCATCGTCTTTCGCACGCAAAACTGCTAGCTGTCGGTATTATTATAATAAAGTATTTGATAATACTTCGGACTTGCAGTAAGTACGTTGTTCCACATTCTTTTGGACCCTTCAATGTTCCGTATTATTAGAATGGTACATTGTGATACATTTTTAACAGACCTTGAAGACGTTAAATGATTAACTGAACAAATGTACGTGGTGTTATTTGAAGAAATGAAGTGATTACCCGTATCATCTTAATGAACAAGGTTACAAGAAACATATACCCATAGTACTAATTCGCTATTGAATATGAACAACTTTTATTTGGAACAATTTTTCATTTGACGCCTTAGAAGAAATGTTTTGGGCGAGTAAGATAAATGCGACACCCTGTATTATAGTATTAACGGTCTGTAAACTTCCTTATCTACCAGACATGAAGTTTCTAAGGGATGATCGCACTATGGCTGGAAAAATAAAGGAGCTACATTAAGGGTGTACCGGCCACAAGCTTGCGCCTGCGCAGTTCTGACAGGACGCTGCGTCGATATTGGTATGGCTTTCCACGCCATAAACCAATTGATAAGCGAGTGTGGACAGACTCGTTGGGTTACTTTGGAAGAGATGACGGCAACAAAATAAATTCTTCTGGCGCCTTCAAGGAATCATGTGGAAAGCACGCATTCCTCACACAGAGACAAGTCAAATGAAGATAATCTGAGATTTCAGAGGATATATTGACGTCCTGTCATCCAGGGGGTGTAAAACAAGTGAAGGACTTACACTGTGGGATAACTGAGGAGCAGAACTGAAATAAAACAGAATTTTAAGTCTGCGATCAGAGCAGCAAACAGCGTATGTAGAGAATCGATCATGAATGACTTAAATCACACAACATATTGTGAAGACGTTCTTAGATTAGAGAAATAATTACAACGTGTAACTTATTTATTATGATTTATAGGAAAATACAAGGCTAGATGTCCATCAAAGCACCTTCTTCACGTAAATATACCTGAACAATTTAACTTAAGTTATAACTTATTGATAATGATATACATGGGCGGAAGTTATGAAGTAATAATATGAAACTCATTAACAACAGAAATGAAAAACAAAAGAAAACGTGAAAGAGATATGATTTATAATTAATAGCCTACTATTCAAAACATCAGAAATTTAACAAATCTATAATTTAATTGCCGGAGACTTAATTCTAGCAGGACCAAAACAAGGAAAAAGTTATATATTTTAAGAAAAAATATATGACGCGCATGATGTAGATAATTTTCTTTAATTTGGTTTCTGAATAACTTTTCTGTACCGTAAATTAGGTCAATTTCCTAAATTAACGAGTTCTTTGACATTCAAAAAAACAGTGAATTGATATGAAATACGTTTTTCAGTCTTGGTATGTTAAACAAGAAACGTCTTCTACATAGATCTTAAGGGGATATAAAATGGAATCAATTCAAGCATTGCAACTAAATCCATTTAATTTGTTAAATAAACTTACACAGTTGTATATATATATATATATATATATATATATATATATATATATATAAAACTGTGTGTATACATAATGTTATGTTTTATTTAACGACGCTCGCAACTGCAGAGGTTATATCAGCGTCGCCGGATGTGCCGGAATTTTGTCCCGCAGGAGTTCTTTTACATGCCAGTAAATCTACTGACATGAGCCTGTCGCATTTAAGCACACTTAAATGCCATTGACCTGGCCCGGGATCGAACCCGCAACCTTGGGCATAGAAGACCAGCGCTATACCAACTCGCCAACCAGATCGAATATATATATATATATATATATATATATATATATATATATATATCCATGTGCTAAAAAGGATAAATAATGTTCATCTCCTCTCTTGCTTAAAAAGTCCCTTGTGCAGACGCTTGTATTTCCCTATTTTGACTATGCTGACATTTTACTGACTGACCTCTCCAGCGACAACAAAACGAAACTTCAACGTGCTCATAACTTGTAAGTACGTTTTGTAAGCAATGTTCGTAAATATGATATTACCCCATCCCTGGAAGCAATAGGTTGGCTTAAACTAGATAAGAAAAGAAATTTACATTTACATTACATTTCTCTTCGAAATCTTGAACTCTTCTATTCCTTCGTACCTGTCGTCTCGCTTCACTTACCTTTCTTCCCACTACAATCTGAACACACGCTCTCGCCATGAAACAATACTAACAATACCATCCCATCGCACCTCCTCATACTCATCCTCTTTCACAATAGCCCTGCCAAGAGTATGGAATTCGCTACCTGCTAGCATCAGGGACTGTCGAAATAAAATTGAATTCAAACGCAAACTTACTAGGCACTTGGTCAGTAATTGATTTCTTGTAAATAGTTTCCTTAATCTATCACAAAATATTTCAATATCCAGTAATTTCATCACTATATAATTTTGTTATTCTAGGTTTAATTTGTAATTCAGTAAATATAAAATATTCTTTGTTTTTCTATGACTATTACACTTTTACTACGTCACACTACTTTCGACCAATAAAACGGTACGAAAGGACGTCTTTCAACCAATCATGGCCGCTTATCGTACAATTTTATCGCGTCCCTAGCATTTGTTTATTTTTATCACTACCCTAGCATTTGTTTCTTTGTTTGTAAACATTTCAAACTGCATCTGGTCTGGCCGTCAAAAAACAGAAAATTACAAACCACTCCAGTCGATGCACAGCACTTTCAAATATGACTCGCATTGGCATTCACGGACAAGAATTAATAAAGATCACTGGTCATATATGAAGAGCACCATTCGGAAATCCTGAATGAGTTGAGGGATACATCATGTACACCAACGAGTTCACTTCTTTTACGCACACGTCCAATATAACATCAACTGAACCACCAACCACCAAAACATTTAAATTTGAAAATTGTACTTTCAATAACTGTTTCCTTTAAAATTATCCATGTTTATTTTTAATTTCATCATCGTTAATTAAAACGTTTCTTGTTTATTTCGTCATCCCTAATTAAAACTTTTCTAACACTTGTCTATATTATTTAGGTTATGTTTGTTATAGCTTCTGCTATATGATATTATGGATAGTCACGTATCAGAGATTGTTTAATACTAAGATTTATTGAAAATCATCTGTCAAGTGACGTTGATTACTGGGATCCGGATGATTGAAGTGGAATGCAAATGTTTTAACAAAAATGAAACTGAATCAACAAAGCCTTCTTGACTAGTAAAAGTCCACAGAGTTCAATGATGATTCCATAGTTGGCACAACTGATACCGGTAACAAGAAGACATCATCATAAAACACTACTGCCATCTAGCGTAATGTTGAGATGGTACAATAATACATTTGAAGACAGTTGTATTTTCGTAAGCCAATTAATATTTTATTCTACACTTTGTTACTTCTAATCTTTATATAGCCTACTTTCTTCTAATCGTGTAATAGTCAATTAAATCCCACTCGAGTTTTGATTTTCTCTAGATAAATCAAAACCTCTACTGAGATTACTGTTGATAAATTATCTAGCTTTAATTAGTCAGGTAATCTTTTCGTACTTTGATTTTTATTGTAATTGTAATTTTAAATTTAATATTAATTGTAATTTTATTCTTCATATTATACTTTAATCCCCTGGTAGAGGGGCAGAGAAGGTCTGACGGCCTTATCTGTACCAGGTTAAATAAATAAATACTACTACTACTAATACTATATATAGGCTTGAAAGGAATAAATCTAAACGTGAATAAAGCAAGTTAAAAAAAAACTTAGGACGCTTTGCGATCCACTTTTTCAACTGTAATTATATTCTAACCAGACCTGAGGTAAACAGCAGCTTGTAGAAGTCTGAGGTGGGTTGTCACACGACAGCTCCTATGAACAGTACAACAGAAAATTGTGCTGAAAATGCCGATACAAATAAATATATTGGGAGACAAACTGCGGACGATTGGTTTTCACAGCAAGCTCGCAGTCTGACGTAACATCCCAGGCGCGGCTCAAGGTCGCTGCACGTAGCCTCAGAGTTGGAGTCAATTTGTGGCGTAAGGCTCTCGACCTGCCGTGACACGCGGACCACAAGTTGCAGAGCAGCGTCCCGGGAGCGGGCGAAATGATCCAATTCATTTTATTACAGAGGCGGAACGTTCCCTCGACACCAGAAGCGCGCAGACGAGACTGACGATAATGGACTACAAGAAGGTCGTCAGTTTAGACAAATTCTGGAGAAACGTAGAGAAGCAATCTCTGCTGACCCCCCGGGAGTCGAACTCACGTAATGACAGCGATCGGAGTCTAGTCACGTAGGAACATTTTTTCGTCTTGCCGAATCGTTGCTTTCTCCGCTCCCTCAAGTGTGTAATTTCAAGAAGCTAGCCGGCCAAAAATCATTTTTCACACCTCTGTCTTTAGTCCTACATTCTTATATAGACTTTTTTTTACAACAATCCACAATATAACATCCAAGTGTAGGTGGATGCCTACATCTGGCAGGGGACCTCACAACAGAGCGAAAGTCTGCGGTAAGGATCATTTACGCTGCAGAGGCGGGCGCGCAGTTTGTGTTTGGAAGTGCAAACTGAGGAAGTTAATAATAGTATTTTTCTCCAATATACAGTGTGGACATAAATTAGTTCTTACTGGCTTTTAAGGAACCCGGAGGTTCATTGCCGCCCTCACATAAGCTCGCCATTGGTCCTATCCTGAGCAAGATTAATCCATTCTCTATCATCATATCCCACCTCCCTCAAATCCATTTTAATATTATCCTCCCACCTACGTCTCGGTCTCCCTAAAGGTCTTTTTCCCTCCGGTCTGGATTCGCCTATACGTGCTACATGCCCTGCCCATCTCAAACGTCTGGATTTAATGTTCCTAATTATGTCAGGTGAAGAATACAATGCGTGCAGTTCTGTGTTGTGTAACTTTCTCCATTCTCCTGTAACTTCATCCCTCTTAGTTCCAAATATTTTCCTAAGCACCTTATTCTCAAACACCCTTAACCTATGTTCCTCTCTCAAAGTGAGAGTCCAAGTTTCACAACCATAAAGAACAACCGGTAATATAACTGTTTTATAAATTCTAACTTTCAAATTTTTTGACAGCAGACTGGATGATAAAAGCTTCTCAACCGAATAATAACAGGTATTTCTCACATTTATTCTGTGTTTAATTTCCTCCCGAGTATCATTTATATTTGTTACTGTTGCTCCAAGATATTTGAACTTCTCCACCTCTTCAAAAGATAAATTTCCAATTTTTATATTTCCATTTCGTACAATATTCTCGTCACGAGACATAATCATATACTTTGTCTTTTCGGGATTTACTTCCAAACTTATCTCTTTACTTGCTTCCAGTAAAATTCCCGTGTTTTCCCTAATCGTTTGTGGATTTTCTCCTAACATATTCACGTCATCCGCATAGACAAGCAGCTGATGTAACCCGTTCAATTCCAAACCCTCTCTGTTATCCTGGACTTTCCTAATGGCATACTCTACAGCAAAGTAAAGGTGATAGTGCATCTCCTTTCTTTAGCCCGCAGTGAATTGGAAACGCATCTGACAGAAACTGAATAAATTAGTTCTTTTGCTAAAAATTATTATCTTATTGTCTAGAATAGGTGTTCGAATAAACATGTGCAGAGAATCGAAATTCTAGCTTATTATATTATGTGTAGCCCTCTATCACGTCGATAAAATTTTGTAGAGATATTCTTTATGATCTTCTGAGCAAAACGTCGTCAGAAACTTTCCTTAAAATAGACTGCGCTATGCTTGAGCCAAGATGAACAGTCTGAGAAATACATAATGCTTAGACATCTACCACAAAACAATTCCAATTTGAGTCTGCCGGTACAAGCATTCGAGGACGTCCACTTAAACTTTTCGGAGAACCGAACGAAAGATGAAAACGAGAAAAAGTAATTCACTTTTCGAACAAAGGTCGCCAGAAGAAAAGCTTTCTGCCCAGATGAGTTTCAGTGCTTCTGAGAAAAGAGGAAAGCTTTCACTTAAATCACTTCATCGTGCGAAAAAAAAATTAATTAAAAAAATATGAAAATTGTTTAGCAGGAACGACCAAAAATGTCACGTAATAAGGATCTTGCTTTGATTACTGGTTTACAGTTGGCCTCTAATCAATATAAAGAATTAAGGGGAAATGCAAAATCTTGTAAGAGTTAATTCAGATCCACCGTACTATTTAGTGCGAAACACTGAAGACAGGAAGGGGACTACTTGTTGACTTGCCAAAGCAAAACAGTAGCAATCAAAACGATGGAAATGACGTAAAAATATTTTGTGCGAGATCGTGCGTATTTGCTTGGTTTCCGCACAAAACCAATCCGCGGAAAGTCTAAACTTCCACATTCAGTATTCCCAACCTAACACACACAACAATTTCCCTCTTCTTACCGCTTAAGTGACATATTGATTTTACTGCTTTAGGCTTTTAACATTATTTTTAGAGACGTTTAATATAGTAATAATTATAAATTGGAAACTTACCACTGCAATTTCACCTAAATTGCACTGTTAATTATTGTTCTTAAATATTTGCAAAAATTAAGTAAACTCTACAACTCCACTAAAGTTACTGCATTCGTGATGCAAGTAACATTAAGGAAACCGTGAAAAAGTCAACAAGATTCCAGACTCATCATAGACTGGGGAAAAAAAAGGCAGACGTATATCACGGCCTGCTGGAGTATAGTAAACACAGAAAACATTTTAAAGCAACAATGTTGAAGATAGATATTTTGGTTTGCAAATTTGCCGTCATTGAAGAGAAACCAAGATGGAGATTTCATTGCAACTAATTAGAAATTCTTCTTTCAGGTATATAATAAACGATCTTCGCACAAAATAATGTACGATACACGAGCGGTATGTTTTCTTTCAATTCTCGGAAATTAAAAAAGCTCAACTACGTTTCGCTTTTTCAAACTTTTCCTCGAACATGAAAACTTCAACATACCGCTCTTGTAACGCATATTACTATTTAAGGGAAGTTTTCACTTCTGCATACATTACGGGAATAAATAAAAATCCATAATATAATATGAGAAATCTTTTCGTGCGGGTTTGCACTTGATAAACGAGTATTTGACATCTATGCAAGGGAGAAAAGGGATTTACATATTTATGCATGTACAGACTAAGAAACAAAGTTCAGGCGGCCCAAATTTTGTTTCTGAGTCTGTACAAATAGTGTTATATATGCCTGCAATCCTTCACAAACTCTTGGCTCATGAGCAGGTCATAGGACACTATTATACCTATTGGTAAACTATCTGAGGAAGCCCAGCAAACTGCGAACAAAGATAATAGACTTTTCAGAAAAGTCTTCACAACAAAAACATCAAGAAAAGACACAAATATCGAACTTTTAGTCAGGCTACTTATTTCCTTGGACCCTCACATCACCAGCTTAAAGAAATTAAGGAAAGAAAATCGCGGCCAATTTGAAGAGAAGTTCTGCAGTAACTCTCCGAGCCTCCATTACCCGGTGCTGTCGAAGGAGAGACTAGCAGCCAGGATGCAGATTCTGATGGGGATGCATCTGATTTCTGAACGAGTAAGATATGTGGCAGTATTCCTTCGTCTTACTCTTCCAATTTTAAGCGCATTCCACATTATGAACATTAATTTATTTTTTCACTCAAATCGAAAAATTTATTACAATATTGCTAATTTTACTTTTTGTAAAATTACTTGCTATTTTCATTTTTCATTATTAAATCTGTCAGTAATTGAAGCTACATTCCAAATTGAGCGATTAGTTTTCGAGAAATGATTTTTGGCCGGCTAGACTACCTAAATTACACATTGACAGCCTCAACAGCTGCACTTGTATTGCTTATCCTGTGTTAATACAGACTGCAAAACAACGCCAGTGTCACATTTGCTTTGCCATAACATTAATACTGATTAACCCATATATGCCCGTAACTTTTATTTTTGAAAAAAGTCTTCATTGTCACAAATGTCGCTTCTTTTAGTCATAGTAAGAGAATAACAATGAAAAATCTCCGCTTACATAATCATTAGTGCCCATTTAACCGTGGGTCGAATACGACCCTGTGGGCACATGATCAACCTTTTCATGCATATTACAGTAAAGTCATCATAACGATTATTTACTAAATCCGTTGGACATAATTAATAAAATAATGACTCCTTTGCTTAATATAACTCAAAAATGTATTATTATACTTATATTTTGTGTATACAAATACAAAGGGACATATGTACAAAACTATTATGCATATAAACTATGTCTGTTACTCAGAAATTCCAGGTGGTGCTATGTAATAGGTCGTATTTACTAAGTTGTTGGACATAATTTAGTCAACCTTTTACACGTTTGATATAACAGGATTTTTTTTATTACTGTAAGGATTCAGTTTTTACAATATATATATATATATATATATATATATATATATATATATATATACAGGGACATCACTTTATTTTTACCAACATTTTTAACATTAACCTGGCTATACTCGGAAACACTGTTGCCCCCTTCCATTACAGGAGTTTGATGTTACTAGTGCAATATGTAAACAAATCATTTTACTAGGTATAGGAGGAGAGAAAAGTAGTGTATCCATTTATGTTGTATGGAAATACGATATTACGATTTTCAGTTTGATCATCACTTTTATGGAATTTATCAAAATATAGTAGAGTAGTAACATTTTTTTTTAACTCAACTTTTCAGGCGGCTATGTTCGTTATGTAATGTCTACTTTATTTAGCATATTAATTATTGGTGTTAACATACAATATAGAGAGTGCATTTAAATTGAGGGGGTCATAAGTAAAGGGCTGTAATTGCACTTAAGTTACTTTTGAGAAAATGGGTTTTAAATATTTAAATTCGAGTCTCTACTGATATGCTTGCATTTTCCAATATTTATTTAGTTCTGCAAGTAGTGCCTTCGGAACGATTCAGTGTATAACATACCATAAATCATCAACAGCCTAAATAATCATCATACTATATATTTTTATATTTGTTTAGACAAAACTTTTTCGACTAAGAATTAGTCGTCTTTCAGTTTACATTTTAATCCATATAAATTTTACAAACACAAATTATCTTGATTCAATGTGATATAATAATGGTTCTACAGTGAATATAAATAAGCAAAACATTATGAAGTCCACAAATTCTACTCTATTAAATATAATAAAACAATAATTCACAATAGGAAAATAATTACATATTTTACAATGAGAACACAAAGACATAATTTTAATTGTAAACTTTCTGCTACGCCGCTTTTGGTTCTTTACCTCTTTCAGGTTTATCACTCAATAAGAATTGCCGCCTTAACTCCACTACTTTAGCTTGTCCGCCTCCTTCATGTCCATCTCTGGCTGAGCATCGCCCTTTATACTCCGCCGCTTTTCCTTGTCCGCATCCTTCAGGACTATCACTTAATATGAATTGCCGCTTTTTAGTTCCGCCGCTTTTCCTTGTCCGCCTGCTTAGGTTCTATCTCTGGCTGAGCATTGCCCTTTATACTCCGCCGCTTTTCCTTGTCCGCTTCCATAGGTTCTATCTCTGGCTGAGCATTGCCCTTTCTGCTCCGCCGCTTTTCCTTGTCCGCCTCCTTAGGTTCTATCTCTGGCTGAGCATTGCCCTTTATGCTCCGCCGCTTTTCCTTGTCCGCCTCCTTAGGTTCTATCTCTGGCTGAGCATTGCCCTTTATACTCCGCCGCTTTTCCTTGTCCGCCTCCATAGGTTCTATCTCTGGCTGAGCATTGCCCTTTCTGCTCCGCCGCTTTTCCTTGTCCGCCTCCTTAGGTTCTATCTCTGGCTGAGCATTGCCCTTTATACTCCGCCGCTTTTCCTTGTCCGCCTCCATAGATTCTATCTCTGGCTGAGCATTGCCCTTTCTGCTCCGCCGCTTTTCCTTGTCCGCCTCCTTAGGTTCTATCTCTGGCTGAGCATTGCCCTTTATACTCCGCCGCTTTTCCTTGTCCGCCTCCATAGGTTCTATCTCTGGCTGAGCATTGCCCTTTCTGCTCCGCCGCTTTTCCTTGTCCGCCTCCTTAGGTTCTATCTCTGGCTGAGCATTGCCCTATATGCTCCGCCGCTTTTCCTTGTCCGCCTGCTTAGGTTCTATCTCTGGCTGAGCATTGCCCTTTATGCTCCGCCGCTTTTTCTTGTCCGCCTGCTTAGGTTCTATCTCTGGCTGAGCATTGCCCTATATGCTCCGCCGCTTTTCCTTGTCCGCCTCCTTAGGTTCTATCTCTGGCTGAGCATTGCCCTTTATGCTCCGCCTCTTTTCCTTGTCCGCCTGCTTAGGTTCTATCTCTGGCTGAGCATTGCCCTATATGCTCCGCCGCTTTTCCTTGTCCGCCTCCTTAGGTTCTATCTCTGGCTGAGCATTGCCCTATATGCTCCGCCGCTTTTCCTTGTCCGCCTGCTTAGGTTCAATCTCTGGCTGAGCATTGCCCTTTATGCTCCGCCTCTTTTCCTTGTCCGCCTGCTTAGGTTCTATCTCTGGCTGAGCATTGCCCTATATGCTCCGCCGCTTTTCCTTGTCCGCCTCCTTAGGTTCTATCTCTGGCTGAGCATTGCCCTTTATGCTCCGCCGCTTTTCCTTGTCCGCCTCCTTAGGTTCTATCTCTGGCTGAGCATTGCCCTATATGCTCCGCCGCTTTTCCTTGTCCGCCTCCTTAGGTTCTATCTCTGGCTGAGCATTGCCCTTTATGCTCCGCCGCTTTTCCTTGTCCGCCTCCTTAGGTTCTATCTCTGGCTGAGCATTGCCCTATATGCTCCGCCGCTTTTCCTTGTCCGCCTCCTTAGGTTCTATCTCTGGCTGAGCATTGCCCTATATGCTCCGCCGCTTTTCCTTGTCCGCCTGCTTAGGTTCTATCTCTGGCTGAGCATTGCCCTTTATGCTCCGCCGCTTTTTCTTGTCCGCCTGCTTAGGTTCAATCTCTGGCTGAGCATTGCCCTATATGCTCCGCCGCTTTTCCTTGTCCGCCTCCTTAGGTTCTATCTCTGGCTGAGCATTGCCCTATATGCTCCGCCGCTTTTCCTTTTCCGCCTCCTTAGGTTCTATCTCTGGCTGAGCATTGCCCTTTATGCTCCGCCGCTTTTCCTTGTCCGCCTCCTTAGGTTCTATCTCTGGCTGAGCATTGCCCTATATGCTCCGCCGCTTTTCCTTGTCCGCCTCCTTAGGTTCTATCTCTGGCTGAGCATTGCCCTTTATGCTCCGCCGCTTTTCCTTGTCCGCCTCCTTAGGTTCAATCTCTGGCTGAACATTGCCCTTTATGCTCCGCCGCTTTTCCTTGTCCGCCTGCTTAGGTTCTATCTCTGGCTGAGCATTGCCCTATATGCTCCGCCGCTTTTCCTTGTCCACCTCCTTAGGTTCTATCTCTGGCTGAGCATTGCCCTATATGCTCTGCCGCTTTTCCTTGTCCGCCTCCTTAATTTTCTATCTCTGGCTGAGCATTGCCCTTTATGCTCCGCCGCTTTTCCTTGTCCGCCTCCTTAGGTTCTATCTCTGGCTGAGCATTGCCCTTTATGCTCCGCCGCTTTTCCTTGTCCGCCTGCTTAGGTTCTATCTCTGGCTGAGCATTGCCCTTTATGCTCCGCCGCTTTTCCTTGTCCGCCTGCTTAGGTTCTATCTCTGGCTGAGCATTGCCCTATATGCTCCGCCGCTTTTCCTTGTCCGCCTGCTTAGGGTCTATCTCTGGCTGAGCATTGCCCTATATGCTCCGCCGCTTTTCCTTGTCCGCCTCCTTAGGTTCTATCTCTGGCTGAGCATTGCCCTATATGCTCCGCCGCTTTTCCTTGTCCGCCTGCTTAGGTTCTATCTCTGGCTGAGCATTGCCCTTTATGCTCCGCCGCTTTTCCTTGTCCGCCTCCTTAGGTTCTATCTCTGGCTGAGCATTGCCCTTTATGCTCCGCCGCTTTTCCTTGTCCGCCTGCTTAGGTTCTATCTCTGGCTGAGCATTGCCCTTTATGCTCCGCCGCTTTTCCTTGTCCGCCTGCTTAGGTTCTATCTCTGGCTGAGCATTGCCCTATATGCTCCGCCGCTTTTCCTTGTCCGCCTGCTTAGGTTCTATCTCTGGCTGAGCATTG
Source organism: Periplaneta americana (assembly GCF_040183065.1). Taxonomy (NCBI): domain Eukaryota; kingdom Metazoa; phylum Arthropoda; class Insecta; order Blattodea; family Blattidae; genus Periplaneta; species Periplaneta americana. The sequence continues at coordinate 668,771 of NC_091130.1, read as the reverse complement.
CCCTTTATGCTCCGCAGCTCTTTCATGTCCGCCTCCTTCAGGTCTATCTCTTGCTGATCATTGCGCCCTTTATTCTCTGATGGTTTTGCTGTTCTTCCTCCTTCTGGTCTTCATCTTACCGAATATTGCGCCATTTATCCTGCGATGCTTTTCCTTTTCATCGCGCTTCTCTTCTTCCTCTTACTGAATATTGCACTCTTTTTCCTCCTACGCTTTTGCATTTCTTCCTCCTTCTCTTCTTCCTCTTACTGAATATTGCGCCCTTTATCCTCCGACGCTTTTGCTTTTTTTTCCCCTTTTTGCTCTTACTGAATATTGCGCCCATTATCCTCCTACGCTTTTGCGTTTCTTCCTCCTTCTCTTCTTCCTCTTACTGAATATTGCGCCCATTATCCTCCTACGCTTTTGCGTTTCTCCCTCCTTCTCTTCTTCCTCTTATTGAATATTGCGCCCTTTATCCTCCGACGCTTTTGCGTTTCTTCCTCCTTCTCTTCTTCCTCTTACTGAATATTGCGCCCTTTATCCTTCGACGCTTTTGCTTTTTTTCCCCTTTTTGCTCTTACTGAATATTGCGCCCATTATCCTCCTACGCTTTTGCGTTTCTTCCTCCTTCTCTTCTTCCTCTTACTGAATATTGCGCCCTTTATCCTCCGACGCTTTTGCTTTTTTTTCCCTTTTTGCTCTTACTGAATATTGCGCCCATTATCCTCGTACGCTTTTGCGTTTCTTCCTCCTTCTCTTCTTCCTCTTACTGAATATTGCGCCCATTATCCTCCTACGCTTTTGCGTTTCTTCCTCCTTCTCTTCTTCCTCTTATTGAATATTGCGCCCATTATCCTCGTACGCTTTTGCGTTTCTTCCTCCTTCTCTTCTTCCTCTTACTGAATATTGCGCCCATTATCCTCCTACGCTTTTGCGTTTCTTCCTCCTTCTCTTCTTCCTCTTACTGAATATTGCGCCCATTATCCTCCTACGCTTTTGCGTTTCTTCCTCCTTCTCTTCTTCCTCTTATTGAATATTGCGCCCATTATCCTCGTACGCTTTTGCGTTTCTTCCTCCTTCTCTTCTTCCTCTTACTGAATATTGCGCCCATTATCCTCCTACGCTTTTGCGTTTCTTCCTCCTTCTCTTCTTCCTCTTATTGAATATTGCGCCCATTATCCTCGTACGCTTTTGCGTTTCTTCCTCCTTCTCTTCTTCCTCTTACTGAATATTGCGCCCATTATCCTCCTACGCTTTTGCGTTTCTTCCTCCTTCTCTTCTTCCTCTTACTGAATATTGCGCCCATTATCCTCCTACGCTTTTGCGTTTCTTCCTCCTTCTCTTCTTCCTCTTATTGAATATTGCGCCCATTATCCTCGTACGCTTTTGCGTTTCTTCCTCCTTCTCTTCTTCCTCTTACTGAATATTGCGCCCATTATCCTCCTACGCTTTTGCGTTTCTTCCTCCTTCTCTTCTTCCTCTTATTGAATATTGCGCCCATTATCCTCGTACGCTTTTGCGTTTCTTCCTCCTTCTCTTCTTCCTCTTACTGAATATTGCGCCCATTATCCTCCTACGCTTTTGCGTTTCTTCCTCCTTCTCTTCTTCCTCTTATTGAATATTGCGCCCATTATCCTCGTACGCTTTTGCGTTTCTTCCTCCTTCTCTTCTTCCTCTTACTGAATATTGCGCCCTTTATCCTCCGACGCTTTTGCGTTTCTTCCTCCTTCTCTTCTTCCTCTTACTGAATATTGCGAGTTTTATCCTCCGACGATTTTGCTTTTCTTCCTCCTCCTCTTCTTCCTCTTAATGAATATTGCGCCCATTATGCTACGGTGCTTTTGTTTTTCTTCCTCCTTCTCTTCTTCTATTTACTGAAAATTGCGCCTTTTCTGCTTCTCCGACTTTAGTTCTCTACATGCATGTGACGTGTTTTCTTTCTGATTATTATGGTATTTCTGCACCATAACTTTCGCTACTGCGCATGCTCCTCCTACTGGCCCGGTATGCATACCCCTTACATATATTTATCTGCTTGCTTTTGCTACTGCTATTTCTCATCCTCGGCTCACATTTGCACTTTCAATGATTCTTCTGCTCCCTTTTCACATCGTTATTCTTTCCCTGCTCTACATTTTGTTTCTCTTTATCTGCCTCCCATAATCTTCTAATTATACTAGCTTCCTTTTTCATTTCATTTCTTCATTAAACAATGAAAATCATTCCACTTAGCTCACCATTACGTGAACTCGATGATAGCAGGATAGGAATAGTCTTCTTCACAACAGCTCTTTTCACTTAAAAATAAGAACAAAATAATAAAATACTTGTAACTAATAATAATAATTGAAATACCACGTACAACTTATAAAATTTTGGTTACATTTAGACCAAATATAAGATGGAAAGCTTAAAATTTTATCTTGCGATTAAATTGAAAGTAAATATGTTTCGATAGAATGCGTATTTATAATTTAACACTTTACGTAACTAAGAGGGTTGAGGACTGCACACAGAAAATATGTATGCACCAAAGAGAAAAATCATAGAAAAGAGAGCTATCTTGTGCTACTAGTAATGTAATATCGTAGATTCTGCATATCTATAGCAGTAAGAAGGCTACATAAAATACAAAGATATAAGTTATAATTTTTCTTTGTGGTTTGAGGCAGAACAAAGTTTCAATTATTTTTTCTTTTTTTTATATAATTTTAAACGATATTGGCACTTACATTTTTTCTATGTCTAGTTTTCAGACATACATTGACACCAACCACGTTACTCAGCTATTGAAATATTAATTATTTTAGGTTAACGTTTATAAACTTATTCTCGATCACATTTTATAAATTTTTTCAGTTACAAAACCCAAGTTCTTTGTTGACTTCCATCCCTCATCAAAGAATGTACAGACAGGGAAGCAAAGGATCAACTCAACTTCAACAATGTTACTGTCTTTCTCTCAATTCAGGTCGAGAATCCTGAGGATATAAGAACATTGCTTACTTATTGGCACGAAGCGTCTATGAAATTTTATAGACTACTTCCATTAATGCACAACACAATGTCAATACGGCGGTTGCTGTCGTCTGCGATACAATGAAATTTCTGTTGATTTTCGAGTTTGGCATTTTTTCCGGTTATTATATGCTTATTTAAGTTGTGTTAACTCTGGCTAGTGGTTTTATATTTTATTTTATCCGTCTTAGTATTTATTTTATTATTGTAAATATTTTTGTTTTATCACTATTATTATTATTATTACTATTATTATTATTATTATTATTATTATTAATGAATTATTTTGTATTACAATCTTTGTATCATTTCTGTCACGATTATATTATTATTATTATTATTATTATTATTAATGAATTATTTTGTATTACAATCTTTGTATCATTTCTATCACGATTATTCTATTATTATTATTATTATTACTATTATTATTATTATTATTATTATTATTAATGAATTATTTTGTATTACAATCTTTGTATCATTTCAGTCACGATTATTCTATTATTATTATTATTATTATTATTATTATTATTATTATTAATGAATTATTTTGTATTACAATCTTTGTATCATTTCTGTCACGATTATTCTATTATTATTATTATTATTATTACTATTATTTATATCATCAGCATTATTATTTGAACCCTGTAAAATTTATGTAGACTACTGGACTGTACCCGAGCACGAACACTATGCTCATTTCGGGTATCTATTCATATGTATTCAATTCAAATGTAAATTGTAAATCAATTTGAATTTGAATTTGAAAAATTGGAGAGGTAAGACTGAGATAGTCTAAAGCCACATTTTTAACGAATACACTTTTTTGTGCAAGTTCATTTCTTACGTATAATATGTGGAAAGTACTGGAAAAATATTTATAAATATGCTCAAGAAATAACTGAAATATACGCTGAAGAAATTAGGAGCCTACCGCACCTAATGGTAAGACACTGAACTCTAAACCTTCAATACGCTCTCTTGTGAAAGATTGTCTTTGTGGCTTAGGATTATATCCTTCTTACAACATCAATTTGTACGCCGAAGGACATATTTTGCAGTTATTCTAGTCTACTCTATTTAATTCTGCACTGTTAATTTTCCCTTGAGTGTAATATACAGGATAACGTATAGATGCCTTCAAATTACAAGAAAGTCATATTGTAGGCCTAATTCGCGTGTTACAACAGAGAACAGTTGATAGAATATTGCAGTACTAACGTAAAAAAGCACCCATTGCATATATGAGTGTCACTGGTTACAACCCAATTTTTACCGTGGATTGCGTATGACACGAGTTTTGCATTGAGCATTTATAAGTGAAGGTTTCATACTCTTTCTGATATTACGATAATATTAAAATATAAAAGTACATAGTAAATAATGTTATAATATTTGGTTTAAAATTGCACATTGCTAGAAAACGCGAATAGACGAGCTTTTGTTAGTTTGTTACCATCCCATGGCCAGATTACTTTTGTTTAGTCTAAGCCAAACGTCATGTAATTTAACAATTTCCTTTGCTTCAAGTTTGTTTGAAGATTAGGAAAAATACCGGAAATTATTATGGATAGTTATGCGACGAATAGTAAATGATCGGAACTACACACGATATCGCTGAAGTAGCCAACTGCTCCTTCAAATATCTAGACAATTATATGAGAGAGCATACCTATCAGTTTTTCATAGTGTCGTCCAAGAATATGAGGATAACTACGATTACAGAAAATGTTACGTGGGCGTATTTCCTAGAAAAATATAAATCAATGAAATCTTTCATATTATTGTCTATTTATTGAATGTTAAAATGCTGGATAAATTTGAGTTGCTGTAACCTGATTGCATTAATATTGTGTAAAATATCATTTATAAAAATAGTGCAGCAAAGTATTCTAATGCGGAAAAGTAGGGCTGCATTGTTTCTTTACCACCCTCATTTTCAATAAAATTATTTTATTTTAATCCAGGAAATGTATGCCCTTCATTCTATACTAATAATAAATCTGTAGCCGAAATTTTTCTGGTAATTTTCGATTTTCCCAAAAACATTATTGGTCCTAACATAACCATAACCATATAATTAACCACCCTAAAACCGAAAATCGCTTTTTTGAAATTTTTGTTTGTATGTCTGTCTGTCTGTATGTTTGTTACCTTTTCACGCGATAATGGCTAAACCGATTTCGATGAAAGTTGGAATATAAATTAAGTTCGTTGTAACTTACATTTTAGGCAATATGGCATTCAAACTACATTATTTAAAAGGGGGGTTATGATGGGGTCTGAATTAAACAAATGGAAATATCTCGCTTATTATTGATTTATGTGAAAAATGTTACATAACAAACATTTCTTTAAAAATCGTTTCCGATACGTTTTGTTCTTTGAAAAATTTTGATAGGACTGATATTTAATGAGATAAATGAGTTTCAAAATTAAAATAACTGCTATCTAAGGCCGTGTAATGAAATAAACAAATGAATTCGTCTATAAGGGGCCTTGGACATCAACAATCGAAAGCTATGAATCATAGCCTACAGAGAATGTTTCTGTGTTTGTATGAAGTAATATCGGAAGCTAAATTAACCGATTTGAGTAATTAATTATTATTTCATCATTGGAAAGTGTAGTTTCTCTGGATGGACATATTGCTATAATGTTATTACAGTAACTTCTGAGTGAATTGAGGACAGGTAAGATTAAAATAGCTTCTTATGCACAGAAAACTTTATAGGCTATTCTGTGTATTCGTTTTCTGTATTTCTTAAAATAATGTTTATGTAAGTTACATCCGTTATCAACACACTTTTTATATAATACTAGCCATACCCGTGCGCTCCCCTGCACCCGTTAGAAATAAATATAAAGTAATTATATAATTAAAATAGGACGTTTGATCCAGGGAACATTCGTGTTTGATAGAAGGATAAATCGTTTATTATGCTACTTAATTTAAATTGCATCCAAATAATTAAAATTCGATCATTTTGATCCAGAGACACTCATTTGGCCATAAAAATTAGTTTAGGAAATACAGGAAACGAATGTACAGAATAGCCTATCAAGTTTTCTGTGCATAAGAAGCTATTTTAATCTTACCTGTCCTCAATTCACTCAGAAGTTACTGTAATAACATTATGTCCATACAGAGAAACTACACTTTCCAATGATGAAATAATAATTAATTATACAAATAGGTTAATTTAGCTTCCGATATTACTTCATACAAACACAGAAACATTTTCTGTAGGCTATGATTCATAGC